>NC_133484.1:16731510-16862508 GCF_025370935.1 Choristoneura fumiferana
AACTCGAAACTCGAAGTTCGTGTCGTGCGGTCCCTCTGGAACTTATACTATTTAATACGAGAGCGAGAGGGACCGCACGACACGAACTTCGAGTTTCGAGTTTCGGAGTAGCCCAGCTGGCATGTGACGTCACAAGCCAGTACCGCCATACTTGCTGCATAGAGAAAAGCATTTGGAAAGAGACAGGTACATAGATTTTTAAAAATCACTATAACTCAATTTTCAACCGATTTAGTTTTCTCTTCGCTAAACATTGTCTGTTTATCTATATTTTCATAATAATATTAAGATATGGCAAATTCAGGAGTTGTCAAATACCGTATTATACCAAGGACCTGCCGTGACGGAATCAAGGACGGAATACTGCTCCTTTTTTCTACTGTGCCTGCGGCGCGGTTGTAGTTAAAATTTGTCATGCTCATACTATTTTTGCAAGGCGTCCACCCGCTCCGTGCAAACCACGTCAGCTAGCGTAGGCTCTTACGGACAACATCAGGGTCGTTACGTTTATGACATCTATTTAATTATTTTGAGCACGCCACTTTAAATATTTTAAATTGATTTAACAGACAACATTATAAATTCATTTAATATTACTACTTTAATAATCTCGTCTAAGACTAACAGCACTGAATGTGTGTTAATATCATCCCTTAACAATAATAATTATAAAAACCGGCCAAGAGCCTGTCGGACACGCCCAAGATAGGGTTCCTTAGGCATTACGAAAAAATCAAGTGTATAATATTTTTCTAAGGATTTCGTATTGTGTACCCACGGAATCTTCCATACCCAACACTATAGGGTTTGGGGAGGTACCCTTTTTTTTTAATTTTACCACAGTCGGCGTAACTGATATGTATATTCTTGCCAAATTACAGCTTTCTAGTACAGTCAACGTCATAAATAAGTGTTCACTTTTGTGCTGTCACTTTAACGTCATGTTTGAAAAGCCATACGAAATTGTGTTACGACTGTAAGCGACAAGTACAAAAATGATCACTTATTATGACGTTGACTGTACTTACGGTCTCTGAGCTTAGCCGCGGACGGACAGACAGACAGACAGCCGGACAGACATGGCGAAACAATAAGGGTTCCTAGTTGACTACGGAACCCTAAAAATTGTTCAAACAGTACTTAACTAGAACCGACTTCTGAGTATAGTGAATTGGAAGGGATTGTAATAAAATATACAGTATATATTATATATAATAATTTTAAAATCTTTTTACTCAATGCTATGAGCCCCTCATAAAAAAAAACTAAAAATGGAAATCTAAACATTTACAAAAAAAAGTTCAGGTGAAAATATGCACAACCTCCTGGCTTTTGAAATCGGTTAAAGATTATGAAGTATTTTAAGCCTGTACGAGTCCAGCATTACCTAGGCCGTCTGTTCCTTAGGCTTAGTTAAAAACCTAAAAATTCACGCTATATGTAGCCCAGATCGTTGCTAATAAAGGGTGCCCTGCCCATAAGGCTGGCTGTGTTCTGTGAGCTGTGCTGATCAACATCTTCTTCACCATCTTCATTATCTCCTGCCTACAATAGTCCCACTGCTGGCCAATTGGCCATAGGCTTTCCCTTACACTGAGAGAGCTTGGGTTGTAGTCTCCACACGGGTCCAATGAGGATTTGAAAATTCACACACAGCAATGTATCGTTTTATAGGTGGATATTGGTTTCTTCAATATTTTTTCCTTAACCGAAACACTCATAGTAAGATTTTAATCGTAATTTCGTACATAAATTCTGAAAAAAATCAGAAGTGTGGCAGGACTTGAACCCACGACCCTCTGTTTAATAAGGCCATAGGCACAGCCATTAATGGTTCGACCATTAAAGAAAATCTAAGATTCGGAACCCCACTGCCTAGCCGCCTGCTTAGCCGCCTGCCTGCCCCGAAGTCGATACCGACTGCAACACGACTGCTTTCGTGCAATTGGTTTCGACTGTTCTAAGCAGTCTGCCTATCGAGGCTCTTAAAGACGTTTCAGACTTATATAGGAGTGAAATCTCATTGACTCTCCCAGGGAACAAATGATGTTGATACTGAGTGGTTTAATCAGACTTTATGAATTTTCCATTTGGATGTTTGCGGTAAGTAGGTGCAAAATGAGCGTGGTTAAACTTGATCTTGATGATTTGGTGATCTTCAGCCAAATGAAGGTATGATCTGCATCTTAAATGACCGTTGCTAGTGCAGGACCACCGAGAGACGCCGTTCTTCATTTCCGATTGCTTGTAATAAGCAAACTCATTGAAGATGTATAACAGCTTCCCGTTCATTAATTGTATGAAGTGCCCTAAAAAACAAATGAAAGCATCAGATTACTATTGCAAATTACTTTTTGAGAATAATTCCAATGTGATTCTAATATTGGCCTTGTTGGAGACCTAAAGAGTGTTATCTACACATAGCTGGAAAGCTTAGAAAACTCTTGGCTCTTTCATTTAATTTGTTCGAATTTTTGGTCGAATCTTGTCCATTTCATCCTCTATTGATCGGATTGACTTTCAATTTGTTACGGATATGTAATGATTTTGGATGACAATGCAAGTATGCACAGTTAGCAAAGAGATTGTATTTTTTTTTACAAAAACTTATTCTCACTAAGGCACTGAATCAGGCAGGGTCAGAAACGCTGCGCAGAGCGAAGCTGTGTAAATGCAGTAATTAGCTTAGCATAGCTCACATATAGCTACGTTGGTAATGCAGGCTTTCAGCCTTAAGAGAGCAAAATAAAAGACAGTTTGAGTATTGTGGCACTTTATTGTTTTATTTTCGAATTGCAAAATGGTTCAGATCAATATAATTTTATCAATTTTATAAACTTCAGTGGGTACGTGTTTATACACGTGATATAGAGATTTTTTTTCTGTTGCATGTGAATGAAAAAAAAATATTATACACGTATATAGAGATTTTTTTTCTGTTGCATGTGAATGAAAAAAAATATGTAAAGTCCATGCAAAAAGAGACTAATAAAGGGCTCATTTATATGTATTAATCTTTAGGTGGGTGGGTGTGTTCGATATTCATCTTGATGACCTTCTGCCCACCACTCAGATGGAGGTAAGCTTTGCAACGAAGGTGGCTGCAACTGGTACATCGCCAACGTGAGGTTCCTATCCTTGTTAAGTTGTATTGTTTGTAGTAAGAGTATCCTTTGAAAATTAACTTTTGCTTTCCATTCGCCATTTTTATAAAGTAACCTGGAAAAGATGCAAGCGCAAGAAATATTTCAGCTTTTTAAATTTTTAAGAAAGAATGTTCTAGTCTACTTGGGAATAGCAATTAAAGACTAAATGCCAATATAAAGGTTAAAAATAAAGATAAGAAAAAGAAGCACAATACGTAAGGAAAGGAGTTGTCAGTATGAATTATTTAATTGATCGCAGTCATGATGCTACTGCCAATCTTAAAAGACAAGCCATTGTGTAGGCAGCAACAGAGAATAAAGTAGTTATACTGCCCACAACGGAGCCATAATGAGCTTCGGAATCCTGACTTACCTACTGACTCGAACACGTTGCAAAAGCATTACATTAAATTAAAGACTTCTCAGTTTTTACCTACATCATAATTTTTGAATTAAAACAAATAAGAAAGGAGCACAAATTAGCCTATGTTCTGTATTGAAAGTAGATGTGCAAAATTCATTAGTGATTAAAACGATCCCTTAAAAAAACATCACAATAATCCCCATCATATATAGATCTAGTATCTCGTATATGGGTTGTTTATCCGATAAGATTTAAAATACAATATTTTAAATTTTAAAAATATTAGTTACAGTAAATGTATTACTGTTCTACAATCTGGACTGTAATAATAACGATAAAATGGCTATGGAAATAGGTCTGAGCTTATACAGCTTGTTTACATGTCATGATTGTACTAATGTATAATTATATTGGACAAACGGGTCATAGCTTTATTACTAGATACAAAGAGCATGTTTGTCGTCTGGATGTAGAGCAGTCAAATTTAGCAAAACATTTTTTAAAGTGAAATTATTCTTTGTAAGATTCATATTAAATTTAACAAGCTTTTATTTGACTTGGAATGTATGTATCTATGTATGTACGTGTCAAATCTTGGAAGTTGAATTTAACCCACTTTTAGTCGTCGGATTGACTTGAAATTTGGCATACTTAAGTTAGTCTAGCGACAATACCATAATCTAGTAGTGACATCCTGGTGGTCCAGCCAGGATCGTCTCCGCAGAATGGAACTCCTCAACGGTTAATGGTATCAACTTGAAATTAGGTACGGAAATGTAGTTTTGTATAACAATGCAAGTACTGTTAAGAAAAAGTACAGTCAGCAAAAAATATTGTATTAGAAATTAAATTTTGAACAAAAAACTTATTTGTCAAAAAGGATTGCATCTGGATGTGATACAAGTAGTTTCTCAGATTTAGCGGTGTTGTAGCGGAGGAGGTAAAAATAATATAGGTAGTTCATTAATAAGGATCTATCAAGTATGGCATTTTAGTGCAATTTTTAGACATAGCTTTTCTTTGTAGGCGTAGCGTTCTTTGGAGACCTATGTCCAGCAGAAGACGTCTTTCGTCAGACGACGGCGATGAAGATGAATCAAAAATAAATACCATAGTTATTTTTAGTATATAATTTTTATATTAGTCATCGTGTTGATAATTTAATGTACTTGCCTTTGCAAGTCTTGCGGTACACAGGTGGTTCGTGGGAGTGGTCAGTGTAGCCCTTTATGACTTGAAGCTCGTGGTCTAAGTGAAGATATGCCTTACACCGACGATTCCTAGTGCAAAGCCATCGTTGCGATTTTATACGAGTGCTGTGCTTGTAGTAGGAATAGCCTTGATACAGAAAAACATTTCTTCCATTAACTAATTCTAGTAAAGTACCTGCAATAGCATAATTAGTAAGTTACAGTTTTAATAATTAACTAAATGGCTATGGGCTGTATGCTTATATTATACCTACGATTTCTCAGTTTATAATAATAATAATAATAATCCATTTATTTTAAGCAACTAAGAGACTCAAACATGTTTGCCGTTAGTAAAATCTTAAAAGCTAAGTGTTAGTTTAAAATAATTTATTTATAAGTATTTTTGCAGACGGTAGGACCTTGTGCAAGGTCCGCCCGGATTGCTACCACCATCTTGCTCGCTAATCCTGCCGTGAAGCAGCAGTGCTTGCTCTGTTGTGTTTCGGCGTGGAGAGTAAGACAGCCGGTTGAGGCTGACATAGTCACATTTGGTGTACTAAAGCCTCGTTAAAATACTAGATAAAAAAAAGACAGCCGGTGAAATTACTGGCACTTGAGGTATCCCATCTTAGGCCTCTAGGTTGGCAACGCATCTGCAATACCCCTGGTGTTGCAGATGTTTATTTGCGGTGGTGATCTCTTACCATCAGGAGACCCACTTGCTCGTTTGCCATCCAGTCGAATAAAATAAAAATAAGTAGCGCACAGGCATGATTAATGTAGGCGCAGTGAAATATGTTGGCAATCATCGCCAGATGTTGGGTTTATCATCATCTCGGACTATATATATGTTATGGACCAAGTGATTATTGTGGGCATTATTTATAATAGGCCAATATAATAGAATCCTTTAACAGCGTTTTGAGGAATATTCCAGAAAGCTGGAAATCGTTTTTATACCTTCATTTGGTCCTAAATACGTAATTGAGATTTTTTTAATCCGATTTTTTACATACATTTACTCAGTTAATTTTTATTTATTACGATTTAGGACTGTGATCTACTTCCGTAAAAAAATAAGAATCCATACTAATATAATAAATGTGAAAGTGTGTGTGTTTGTATGTTTGTCCGTCTTGCACGTCGAAACGGAGAGACGGATCGACGTGATTTTTGGCGTAGAGATAGTTTATGGGCCAGAGAGGGCCATAGAACGTGTATTTTCATACAAAATAGAGAATTATTTTTGTTGAGATAGAGTTAATGAGCCGAGGTGGTCTAGTGGTTTGAACTATCGCTTCTCAAGCAGAGAATAGTGGGTTCAAACTCCGCACCTCTGAGTTGTTCGAAATTCATGTACATTTGCACGGGTATTTTTTGAGATTTACGGTTAGAATATGCTGTTGACATTTATTTTAATAACTACCTGTACCTACCATATTCTAAGAAATAAACAATTTCTATTTCTATTTAAGGAAAACATCGTGAGGAAACCTGCACAAATCAGCCAAGCATTTCAATGGTGTGCGTGAAGTTCCCAATCCGCACTAGGCCCACGTGGGAACTACGGCCCATGCCCTCTCATTGTGAGAGGAGGCCCGTGCCCAACAGTGGGACATATATAGACTGGGAAGATGATGACGAGAGTTAATTAATTTAGCAAGAATCTGGTAGCCTCGTATTCAAAAATAAAGGAAAAATCCCGCTGATGCCGTCGTCTTACATCTCATCTACTTACATTAGATCTAAAGCAATTATATAAAAAAAATACTTCTTTTAACGTTGGAATGTTTATTTGGGCACAAACGGTACATTATCCTTAAATTTAAGTATAGTTACAATTCACTTAAACCAATATGAAGCCGCCACCATTTTTATAATACTAATTAACGTATAAACAGTAACGAGCTAAATGGAAAACATTTTATAGAAATACTGTCATATGCAAAAAATTTTTTTGTTCGGTTCTAATTTTGTACGGAATACTCAGTGCGCGAGTGCGACTCGCAATTGGCTTGTTTTTACTTATTTATCAAAATTATATATATAAAAAAGTTAATTACTTAATAATAACAGATACATATTAATGCATTTAACTTAGCAATAACAGTTAAAATAAAAATAAAAAAAAAAACAAATATTTTAGGCCTAGACTGAAAGCGTGCATTCCAATTTTATTTAACGTTCAAGTTTTTTATTCCGTCCCTAGAGTAGTTTTCGCTTCGAACGCTTTTCGTTAAGAGCACATTTTTTTTAAACTGACCTAGTCAGAAAAGGACGCAACGAATAAACTATCTATACCTAGTGCCATCGACGAAGTCGCGTGATTTTGTCAAATTTAGCCATTAATGAAATTGTAATAAGAACCACGGCACGCGTCATCGTGAATGACTCTACCTATAATACTTTAAAATGGTATTGTTAATTATATTAATCTTTATTATAGTAATAACCAGTGTATAAAAACCTTACTTTAAATAATATTCTCTCTCTCTCTCGACCACAACCAATGCGTGGACGCTTGTGATCTCATTCACCATCTCTTTCTACCCTCGTCTTAACCGTGTTACAGAAAGAAGTGGTGAAAACGATTGTGATTCCAAGTGTGTTAGACAATAAGGCCTCATATTAACTAAAGAAACCATATGAACGTCGCGCATTTGGTCGCAACGGGCAACTGAGGTCTTATCATCTAAAGCTGCGTCTACATTTGTATCATTTTGTCGCTTCGTATCTTCCTCGCGTTGCATCGACGCGTATCAAGATCGCTAGTGTGGACTGGACACAAAAACAGCGCGATATTCGACGCGCCGTATCTGCCCCGCTACTCCGAAGTTCGTATAGTACCATCCCTCTCGCTCTCGTATTAAATAGTAAGTGTCAGAGGGGCTGAACGACACGAACTTCGATTTTCGAATTTAGTAGTAGCCCTGCTGATCGCTCGGGATCGATGTTGATACGCGAATATTATATACCCCGCACACTCGCGATCACGATACGCGTGTCAAGATCGATAAGTATGGACGTGTTTTGATATTGCATCACAATACGAAGTTATGATTTGATACGCGATACCCCGTGATCGCTCTCGAGGCGGTTTTTCCTCAATCATCAATGGGGATACGGATAGCGTCGTACGTAACGCTGCTACGCTAAGGTTAGTATGAACGCATTTTTTCACGCGACGATGCTAGTGATGCGGTGTGCCCAAAGTGAGCGTCCATACTTGAGGATACGTGAGCTCGATACGATACGCGTGCTCGTGATCGGAAAAATGATACAAATGTGGACCCAGCTTAACATACTCGGAATCACAATTGCTTGCACCACTTCTTTCTGTCACACGATATAAAGCGAGGGTAGAAAGAGGGAATGCGATCGCGAACGCGAGTACGTTGACAATAGGACCTCTGTACCCTTAGTGTAAGTTTTCGGTTACAAAATACGTCTCTATCGCGTTCGCGTTAAAATCTCAATTTGTATGGAGACACGAACAGCGCCTCTAGCGGAACGTTTGCGATGTCATTTATTTACTTTTCATAATAGCCATCACGCTGATACTCTGATGTATTGGCCATTGTGTTTCTTGTGGTAGACAGGAGGCGGGTGAGAGTGCTCGATGCAGCCTTTTATAACATGCAGCTCTTGGTCTAAGTGAAGGTATGCCTTGCACCGACGGTTCCTTGTGCAAGTCCATCGTTGCCCTCTTGCAAGATTGCTCTGCTTGTAATACGAATAGCCAAGATACAAGAAAATATTTTTTCCATTCACTAATTCTAGTAAAGTACCTGCAAAAGATAAATGATTATTAATGTACCTAAAATATATGTATTTTCGTTTTTATTTTTAAATACATCATTAGGTGTATAACAATTAGTTTTGGTAATCAGCGTGTGGGTACGCGCTTATCTTCAAAAATAGATCTTTTAAATAGAAGTTTAAAACAAAAGTAGGGCAGGAGTACCGTTTGTGGCCACTGTGCCGTTTATGGCCATTTATTGTTTAATACGTTTGAAACAAATTTATAGTAATAAATCATTACAAACTTTATTCGTTTTACTATAAACTATTGAAAACTCACTAAACATATTACTTTAATACTATATTTTTTATATATGACTTCAAATGTCAACTGGTCAAAAACGGGCTTAAGGTGCCCAAAACCGGTACTTCTGCCCTAGATATTTTTCTGCGATATTTACTTTGTAAATATTGTAAATACCCCGCTTTTCATTTCAATAACGATAATAGTAAAAACCGGACCTATTAAAATATAATTTTTGTATATTTATTTAGGGGCTAAGGTAGTTGCAAGAAAAAATATAGACATTTTGAAAAAAAAAACATGTTTTTAATAAAATTAAATAAAACACAAAAATAGGACACTTTTGGATATTTGTTTAGAGTTTGAAGTAACTGCATAAAAATAAAAATATTAAACAAAAAAAAAAATGCAGAAATAGGAAAAAGTTCCTGGCAGTGATTGAAAAAGAGTCATTTTTGTAATTTTTACGTTTCCTTCCATTCCCGCGGTCGCAGTCTCATCTAAGCTCCTGTGTTTCCAACAACATAAATAAAATATAATACAAAACAGATGAATTCTACAGTTCGTATATTCGTATACCACTGCCATCGAATGCTTTTTTTTTATTCATTACCTCCCAAGGGTAGGTCACCACTATGACACTTTGACATATCTGCCATTCTCTTTCCTGTGGTATGTTGGAGGCGGGTGAGGGTGGTCGGTGCTGCCCTTTATAATATTTAGCTCGTGGTCTAAGTGTAGATAAGCTTTGCACCGACGGTTCCTTGTGCAAGTCCATCGTTGCGCTCGCACAAGATTGCTGTGTTTGTAATACGAATAGCCAAGATACAAAAAAATACTTTTTCCATTAACTAATTTTAGTAAAGTCCCTGCAAAAGACAAAATATTATAATTTGTACCAACAATTTATGTCTCTTCGTCTTTATTTTTAAACTTATAACAATTAGTTTTCGCAATGAGCGTGTACGCGTGTCCTTCAAAAATAGATCTTTTAAATGGAAGTTTAAAACCTCCGACTTTGTCACCTCAAAGTTCAATATCTCAAAAACGGCTGAACCGATTTTGATGAAACATTTCTAAGAACCATCGCTAGAAAACTTGCTTTCAAATAAAAAAAACCGCATTCAAATCGGTCCACCCGTTTAAGAGCTACGGTGCCACAGACATACAGACAGACAGACACACATAACCCAGCAGTGGGACACAATACAGACTAATTAAAAAAAATATATATTTAGAGACTCAATAACGAAAACATTTGTTTAGAGTCTGAAGTAACTGCATAAAAAATAAATAAAAATTTTGAACAAAAAAAATTAAATAAAATAAAAATATAGAAATAGGACAAAACTTCCCGGCAGCGATTGAAAAAAAGAAAGGTGACACGGAAACCGTAATCGCAGACCTTTCTGTCATTTTTACGTTTACGTCCCGATTTAAGCTCCTATTTTAGTTCCAACAACATTATTACTATCTACTACTATTACTATTAAGGTGTACTATAAAGAGTCATTGTACTGTATTGTAATAATAATTATTACAAAACAGTTGAGTTCTGCAGCTCATATGCTCGTATATTGCCATTGAATGCTTTTTTTGTATTCATTACCGCCCAAGGGCAGGTCACCACGATGACACTTTGATGTATCTGCCGTTCTCTTTCCTGTGGTATGTTGGAGGCGGGTGAGTGGTCGGCGCTACCTTTTATAATATTAAGCTCGTGGTCTAAGTGTAAATAAGCTTTGCACCGAAGGTTTCTAGTACAATTCCATCGTTGCCCTCTCAAAAGATTGCTGTGCTTGTAAAGCGAAAAGCCACCATTACAAGAAAGTTTTCCATCTGATAACTCTAGTAAAGAACCTATAAAAAAAAACATTTGTATCTATTAAATGTGCATTTGCACATTTACTTATTATTATTAGGTACATGATATCATTTTTTTAACCAAAAACATATTTTTTCAGATATTTCAAATTCAAAATTAATTTTCTACTCGTTTGAGCATTTTTTATCAAATAAATATTTTTTCTTACTTATCTAGCAGAAAAGGGAGGCACTGAAAACTAATCTACATAAAATCGATTACCGAATGTAAGCTTCACTTCAGAATGCCTGCATGCTAGTTTTTTGTTGTTTGTAACTGCAAAGGCAATTCGGGTTAAAAAAAGGGGCTTTGAGTGAGATTAATTGGTTGCCTTTTTCTTCATGAGTGCACCAGTGTAGCTTGGGTTTAAAACTTAGAATTGATAGTATATACATTTCCCAAACTTACATGCCTTGTATGTCTGTTCGTTTTTAATTTGAAATACAAAGGATTTTTTTTTTGTAAAAAAGATTTTGTACTCACTACAAAATTCGCTTCTACGAAAAAATCACTTTTTTCTAAATGACTCAGTAAAAGCACGACGCACCTAAATATAATCTAATACTTCCAATAATATTGTTCAAATCTCATGATTGAAATACCAAACAAAATAATTGAAATTACCTATTTTTTTTTTTTATCATGTACTGGTTGATTTTGTATAGGAGTCTGTTTTTTTTTCCTTTTTGACCTATTTTCCTTTTCCAAAGTTGTTTAGTTTAGTAAAGTATCACCGTTTGGCACCAACCTGTATTCATCACGTACCTATAACTTTTGTATATTATGATCTTCTTTGTTCGTGTTTTCCCATGCCATGCACACCTATGCCACTATTTTTAATAGAAGGTATAAAAAACATTTATTTGTATAATATGATGTGGTATTATGAGAAAGTCATCACTTAAATTATTATTAATAGAATTAATATGGTAAAAAATGTATTCATAATAGTACATTATTGCAAAGGCCGGGAAAGAAAGGCTTGCAGGCCGAGTATGGATAGGTATACGAGGCTGGCATGTTCTTTTACGCCGAGGCTTGTATAGTGCTTTTCTCAAACATGCACTAAAAGATATAAAAACTCCTAGAAATCAATGTTTTATTCGTAAGACAACTAAAATTGTACCAGACTCAAATTATAACTGCCATCTATATAAGTGTTTATTTCATTCTAACATGATTTTTTAAAACGTTAAAATAATCCCAAAAAAATCAAATTGCTATAAAACATGTAGATATAACGGACTGCAAACATTAAAAATCACGTTTCTAAACGAAACTTTTCAAATGACAATGGAACTTACTAGCAAAATGGCTAAAGCCCAAGTCCAGTCAATCAAAAAAAAAAAGACAATGACACTTGTAAATTTTCCCTCCAAAACTTTTTTTTATTGTGTTCGCTGTTCGGCTTTTAGGGCCATTATACACGAACACTGCAGCCCATTTAAGCAGCAACATTAATGCTTTATTATGTAAATTAAATTGTAATTTGACGTAAAACGCGTCGGTCATATTTATATATTTACATATAGAATATTCATAGTCCTGTGAATTTATTCAGTAACTAATAAATGAACCATCGTGGATATTTGACATTTTGCATTGAAACAAAAGACTGTTGTCTTGCAGGCCTAGGCCTGCAACAGTATATTTTGAAGCCTGTTTTATGGAACACAACATAAACATTACATACCATGTTTGAGAAAATTAGATTTTGGTAATTAGGTACATACATTGCACACCATAAGTCAAAATACTTGAAACTCACAAAACATTAACACAAAAAAAATACAAAATTAAATTAAATGTAAATAAAAAAAAATACGGTTATAATTTGCCACACTTATTCTTTGTTTTGATTTTCTCCTCCTTAGGCATATAAATATGTTTTGTTAAATAAGATCACTCCACACAGCATTTATACTTTGACATATTTGCCATTGCCTGTCTGGCGGTAGACAGGGGGCGGGTGTGTATGTTCAATGTTGCCTTTTGTGACATGTAGCTCCTGGTTTAGGTGAATGTACGCTCTGCACCGATTGTGAGTGGTACAGTCCCACCGTGATATGCCGTGTTTATAATACGAGTAGCCATGGTACAGGTAAATCATCCTCCCTTTAACTGACTCTATCAAAACACCTAGAATAAAAATTATATTTAATCATAGACTTTTTTGCAATCACAGTATTTCAGTCGATGGGACATTGCATTATGAAGTTGGAACCGATGAAAAAATATTATGCCATTTGTTTTATTTTTGTGAAGGAAGGCAATAGGTAAATAATGAACGAAAATAATTGAAACATACATTTATTGTAAAAAATAATACACAAATGGGCCAATCAACTATTTTACCGACACTTTGGGCGTCTCCTGCGTTACCAAAATTGTCTCTGGCGTTACCAACAAGATATTTCACGGTTTAATAGGTTGAACTTACGTAGGATGCATGTATTCATGTTCACCATCTATTAAATTACAGAAAAAACATGCCTACTTACAAAAATCTGTAATTTTTTGAAAAATGTCGCGGACAGATTAGTGTGGGTAAAAAACAAATAACAGTTTTTGCTACGCTCAAAATTCATAATTAAATACAATGACTTTGTATCGAACACCATAATATAGTAAACAGTACAAAAAACAGGTGCAGGGAGAGGCAGAGGTATAAAGATAGACGAAAACGTAATATAGTATCTACACCAGTTTCACAAAGCAACCTTTCGAGTTTACCGCTTTGTCAAAAATTTCATGAATTACCGTATACTTATGGTGAGTTATAGTTATAGTAAGACAACATTTATGGTAGTTATTCTCCCTTTCATTTGCATATAAACGCAGAAGATACATGACTATTCTAATAATAAGTATTAGCCATCGTAATCCGAAAATATTTGCCATCACTTGTCTGGTGATACACAGGAGGTGCATGTGTGTGGTTGGTTTTCCCTTTAATGACATTTAGGTCATTGTCCATATTAAGAAACGCTTTGCACTTATGATGGCTAGTGCAGGCCCAACGAGCCCATTTGGTTTTTGAGTAGTGTTTGCAATAGGAATAACCGTTATGCATTAAAACCATCCGTCCACTGTCTAGTTCTATCAAGACACCTGAAAAAAAAGGTAAATTTAAAGTGGTTTTTGCTACTTACGAGTATCATAGCATGTTATAGCGAGATAAAAGCGATAGGTACATCTGCATGTTACTCCATTTGAATACAATTGACAATTCGTTGCTTGCCCACTTCAAGCTTTTGTATACATATATCCATAACGTATCCATATCCATATATGGATCTTAATGTGCAGCAAACATTTGAAGTGTTTTTTCCTAGGCTGAAGAATATATCTATCACTAAGTTAAATAAAAAATACATCGTATGCACCAATTATTTTCACTTATTGTAAATTTTTACTATACAGAGTCAAAAAATAAAGATATTAAAACGTAAATTTTATTTAATCAATGTAATATAAAGCGGGAAACTTAATGGTTGGAAAAAAGGCGAAATATTAGGTAAATATTAGGACGTCACTTTTGCTACCAATTTTTGGGTAATTATTACTTTCAATAGATACCATATTTATAGACCATACAGTTAAAACACTTATAATACCTATATTAACAATACTCATACTCATTTATTGGTAATATCATTATTACATGTCATTTTGAGTTGTAAAGTTGTAACGGCGACATTTGAAAACTGACAGCTCTGCTGTCAATCAGATCTCTTTTTTTTTCATCGAACTGACCAAGGCACAAAACCTATTAATCTCACCAAACGTTTGGTTTGCGGAAATAAGTTTAAATTTATTTAAAAAAATGGCATGTGAAAAAAAACTATTAACAGCAGTAAGCTACATTATATTTAAGTCTACTATCGATAAAAAAATATAATATGGATCATCCCAGAAAACTTAAGGTAGTTGGATAATAAAAACGACTTTTTTACTTCAGCATTTAAATCATCTGAATTAAATATATTTAGTGCTGATTACAGTAACAATCAATTAATGACAAAAGACCTCAAAGAATACAACGTGACAGAAATTAAGTGTAAATTGTTTCCATCTCGAGTCATTTTCGGCGTGTCGTTAGTAATCCCCTTCCTACGACCTTTTAATCGTCACATAAAACGACGCTGAATTTTTATTTATTTATTGTTAATCTAATAATTCACATGTCATGTATGTTAACTTTTTATTGCACATAAAAATAAAAATACAAATACACAGAGAGGAGAACAAAGGCAGCTCGTAGATGTACATGAGATAACACGAACTTTTAGTCTTTTAGCCCCGCACCAACGTAAAGTCAAGCTGGAGGCGGTTTTGTCTCAACCTGTAGCACAGATTACTAATATGTAGCTTGAACATGTTAAGCTTAGCGTTCTTGGCACAATCAAGTTAAAGTTAAACTAACGATATTATGTTCATAGAAAATACGGATTCATGTGGTCTAAAATAAATGTTTTTATTTTTTTAATTTTATTAATTTACAACCACCGCAAGTTTCCAACAACGTCAAACTAGGCACTAAGGAACTATTAATGAACATAATTTCATTCAAGAGTAAATGAATACGTCAAAGTTTTTTTCTTCATCATCTTTAAAAGATATCCGTTACTGAAAAAAGCATTTAGTTTATCAACTTTTATCGAATCGACTTCTTGTATTTATTTTTATGTAATAGCAATTTTATCATGCTCGAATTTGTTGTTGCTCGAATAGAACTTAAATATCAAAAAAGCAGTATTTTGAGGCTAGGAGAAACAATAAGGGAATGTTTTTACTCTAATTTTAAGTGACGGATATCAGTGATGCCGTCTCTGTTTGTTTTGTCCGAATAAACAAAGACGCCATTACTTTTATCTGACACTTAAATTTAGTCGACAATTGGTGTAACAGGCCCTAATAGTATCAATCATAATAAATACCTTCAGGACAGTTTCAGTGAGCAATCTTTCCAGTTCAACACAGTGTCAAAGTAAAAAGTGTCAAAAATGATATGAATTCTTATCATTTCATATTATTATTATTTGTTGATTAGTTCTTGAAACCTAGTGTATCCTCATTACAGATAGTAACTGGTAGTTATCCTACCGAATTTAAATCAACATAAAATACAATCCCTTAGTGACAAGCTAACTTTGTTAATCAATAATTAAGTTATTGAGATCTTGCAGTTATTTTAATATATTTGCCATTATCACTCCGGTGGTAGGTGGGAGGCGGGTGAGGGTGGTTGGTGTTCTCCTTCTTGATGACATTTAGATAATCGTCTAAGTGAAGGTAAGCTTTGCATCGGTGGTGACTGGTGCAAACCCAGCGGACTCCTTTAGTGAGATTTCTACGCTTGTAGTACGAATAGCCACGGTACAGTAATTCCGTCTTTCCATTAAGCAATTCTAATAAGATTCCTGTTAAACAAGAATAATAATTAACATTCTGTATTTCAGTTCCTTACCTTTATATCCTGCCTCCAAAAATAAATCTCAGGCAGGCTTTTGATACAAAAAAGGTAAAGCATGAGCAATTGTTTTTGTTAGCTGGCACTATTATGGACACTTTACCATTGATAATTTGATCGTTATAATAAATGATGATAAATGATTAGGAAATGAAACTCGATATGAAAATGTATGCTTTATTTAGTTTACTTCTAGTAATAAAATAAAAAATAAAGCCAGCCAGCTACCCAGAAAGGCAATCAAAATTACTACTAATCAGCAGCAGGAAAAGAAACAGTAGGTATCCTGAAGATGATTGGGAACAGAATGAATTCATAATTCTCGGCCTCTTCAGTATTCAGAATTCATTTATTTGGCCAAAACATAAAACACATTTAATCCTTAAGCCTCTAACCCTTCCTCTTCCTTAGGCCTTATTCTATTAAGTGCTTACAATATTATACACCCTGAGGCCGTATTGTTGTGTAACGCGATCACTATCAAATGACAGTTTTTTTTATGAAAAATTTGTCACTTGATTGCGATCGCGAGCATCAAAAACGTTAGGCAATATGGTATAACCACGATTGTTATCAAAAAAGGTAAAAAGGCCACTAAAAATAAAATATCCTACATACCTACATTAAAACTTAAAAACTACGGTTAAGTACGTAATTCTATAATAAAATTACACTAAGTTAAATTATTTTGGCACAATAATAATCTGTTTACAAATGCGTTTACATATATGGATTTAATATTTTGGTACATATTTATTCATTCATAAATTCTGTAATCGTGGTGAAAAGGGATCGACGGGGGGATGGAGGGAGATCATAGAGCGAGGATACCAGATAAATACCTAAGACGCCTCTTTTCTTAATTTTTTGTTCATCTCTAAATTAGGTATTCTGATCTAACGACAATTAAAAATAACGAAATTAAATAGCTCATAGTTATATTCTCATTTAACGTAAGCTGTTTGTAATGTACCTTTTCTGTACTGTAATGTACGTACATCAAACGCAAACTTCTTACAAATAAGGCCACTTGTAGACGTCCGTTGTTTCATCGGACAACGGACCAGTACAAGTATCCGTACACATGTTCATTATGTATGAGCCACACATCACTGCGCGTCCGGCACAAAAACGCTCCGTTGTCTTTGACGTATACAAGCGGCCTTTAAGGCAGGGTTTCTAAAACTTTTTGCAGTCACGGACCACTTTCACAATTTAAACAATTCCACGGACCCCTGTCAAACTGTTTTTTTTTTGATAAAGTTCTTTATATACATGTTTCCAGATGACCTTCTGCGGGCCCCTGATACACATGCTTCGGACCCCTGATACACATGCTACGGACCCTAAGGGGTTCGTGGACCCCACTTTAAGAAACCCTGCTTTACGGGAAATAAAAAATACGATGTACACTTTCTCTAGCGTCATTTACGCACAAATATTACAGTTTTTAGTCTAAATCGTAACTTATTGGGTACCTAGCTACGTTTTCTCTATTTGGACAAGCATTCAGCCCGTTACTCTGATGTATTTGCCATTAGCCAACTTGCGATAGACAGGAGGCAGGTGGGTATGTTCAATGTTGCCCTTGATAAAGTTTAGCTCGTGGTCTAAGTGAAGGTACGCTTTGCATCGATTGTGTTTGGTGCAAGACCACCGTACTCCGCAAGCTACATTGCAGACCTTGGAAAAAGAGTAGGACCCATACATCAAAATGTGTCTGCCATCCACCAATTCCAATAAAACACCTGAAAAAATGCATTTAATAAAAATATTGGTAACATACGGTCGCCTTGCGACTGCGATAAGAAATAAATAGTAACAATCGGATTAGTCGCAGCGTTCCCTCGTCAGCACTTCTTAAAACATTGTACTTTTTTACACACTAATTCCGTCAAAAAACGCTATAGTTCCTTTGAAGGTACTGGCAAAGTGGTACTGCGGATAAGCCAAATCGTTCTTGAGCTTCATAATATTATTCTTAGTTATTTGTATTTTTTCTTAGTTTTTTAGGATTAGTTATCTTCAGAATGGCACCCATTTTGATCTCAAGTCATTTAAGGCCATCACATACAGAGGTCGGGCGCGGGTCGTGCGCAGGCCAGCGACGGGCGTATTTACATGGCCTTCACACGGAACTGATGGTCGGACCCGCTCTCTGTGTGAATACAACGAACCGCGCGGCTCACGCGTCGGATATGACCCCAGTATACACACTCACCTATGTATGACCCGACCCGCGCACGCTCTCTGTGTGTGTTGCGCTTTCATTCCAAATCTACAACTACCTACGCAAATTTTTAGTTTTCAAATAAGGGCTTGCGACGATCAATTTAACTAATCTCAATAATGACGCAAATGTCAAACGGACCTCACGACATTAATGGTGATTTTCCACCGGCGAGGCGCGACGAGAAATTGAAATTTGTACTTATGCATTCTCGCGCGCTCGCTGCGAGCCGCCGCGGGCGCCGCCATACAAATTTCAATTCTCGTCTCGCCTCGTATCAACACGCCTGTGGAAAATCACCTAACGCCATCTAGCGATATTTCGCCCGTTGGAAAACCCTCATTCATTAACTTTCACAAAAAGACACTGACTTGATACCTACGTCGTCGTATTTAAACAAGTTTTTGGACGTTTTCTTTTATTCACGTAAAATTTCAGACTTATAACTTAATATATTTGCCACTGCCTGTCTTGAAGTAGACCGGAGGCGGGTGAGTGTGTTCAGCGTTGCCCTTTATAAAATATAGCTCATCATCTAAGTGAATGTACGCTCTGCAGAGACGCGTTTTCGTGCAGGCCCAACGTACTCCATTAGCTACATTTTTGACTTTATAAAACGGATAGGACTGGTACAGCAAAACGTTTCTTCCGTCCACCAATTCTAACAACACTCCTGTAAAGAGATGTAGGTACCTATTTAATGGGAAAATAAAAGTTGCATCGCATTAAGAGAAGTTTCTTCGTTCCATTCTCCATACAAACGTAGTCCCGGTCTCATTTGAAAACTAGGTAACAGAAATAGATGAAATTTTGTAAGTATGGACTAGACGTAATTATCTATGCCCGTGGTTTTTCAGATTTTCATATGAATATGTACCTAATATCAGAATTACAGGAGCTCAAAAGTCGACAAAAAAAAGATGTCAACTTTGCACGAGAATTACAGACAAATAAAGCATTTTTACAAAAATCGAAAACCACAGGCATAGAAAATATAATGAATATCTTGATTGTAAAATATCATTGATTTCTGTGGCTTTACTTTTCGTATAATAAGAGGACAACGAAACCCAAAATTCAACCGCCCAAATCTTGAAAAGTCTACAGCTATCTCGATATAAATTTGCGGAAGGCATGGGGGAGACGGCTGCGAGCGCTTATGTCACGAGCGATAAAGACAGCAACATGCCAAACGAATACCTCGCGCGGCCGGCAGGAAAACTTCTCTTAAGCACGGTTTTCACAACAGTAAGTTCAACATGGGCGTCGCCGAGCTTAGGTGATCCCTTAGAGATCCTAAAAAGTTGCCAAATATGAAGCATTCCTGTACGTCAAAACCGAAACTCAAATGAAATCACCAATTCCAATAAATACTTACAATTCATACTTTTCTCATTCTCCATATCAACTTGCTCATTGAAACATGATATAATCTTCTATTTTTTTCATTTATTTGCACAGAAACATACGTTGATACTTCAATATATTTGCCATTTTCATGTTTTACAATCGACAGTACAGATAATGTTTTTCCATTGTATTTTGTCGGAAAAGAACGTTTTAATAATTTATTCATTTACTCAGACAATTACATCCACCTTGTTAGTAAAAACATACAAATAACTTATCATCTATTGTTAGTAAAAAAAATGGAATACCTAGATAAAAAAAAAATTCAAGAAACTGAAATTAAAAGAGTACGTATTCATCTTGTTTTCTCAAATAGCTTACTGGAGTTTACTTAAGTTCATTGAGAAAGCAAGATACCGTACTTAAAAATACGAACTTAAGCCCCATTTAGACAATGCGAGAACTTGAATACAAGTTTCACTTCATAGTGATTTTTGTTTGATTAAATGAATTCATTGTCCCTCAGTAGTCCGCAATGTAACGCAACTGGCATGCAAGTTCTTGGACGTCTAAATGGGGTTTACTTTTCCGACAAAGTATAATGGTAAATAAAAATATTCGCTAGATCTGTAGGCGGGTCAGGTGTTGCCTTTTATAATATTTACTTTAAGTATAGGGCCCGGAATTTTGCGTGCAGCTATTGACAGATAGCAGGAAGAGAGCACGGCTTTTTGTCGAATTATCAGACTATTATCAATGCCGTTAATTTCGAAATCGACAGCTGTTAATTAAGTTGTAAATTTTATACTCACATAATTTTAAACATATTTTTGCTTGCAATATTATTACAAAATACTTTATATTACCGCGCCGATACTCTTATAAATTTCCCGCTCCATGTCTTGCGGTAAACAGGTGGCGGATGAGTGTGTTCAGTGTATCCCTTTATAACATATAGCTCGTCGTCTAAGTGAAGGAACGCTTTGCAACGATTGTGTCTAGTGCACTCCCACCGTGCCCCTTTAGCTAACTTTTTGATTCTGTAATAGCTATGGGCCTGGTACAGCAAAGTATGCTTTCCATTCACCAATTCCAATAACACACCTGTAAAAAGTTACATTTAATACAAGAAGTTAAAGGCGACCGCTGCGTCCGCGCAGGTGCACTACGTGGGCACCCGGCGAGGCGTGCTGTTTCACATCGCGTCAACTAATATAGCAGCTCACCCGCATAACGCAGCGCTACCACACGGCGGCCACGCCGTACAAAATACGCGTTCTTGAATCTACATAGGCACGACGACGTCTGTACACGCGTCAATGTGTGCGTAAGACACACAGGGCTGACTATCGCATAACCCTAATAAGTGCTACCAATGACTTATATATATAATAGGTGTGGCTTAGATAGTGCAAATTATTTATTTAAAACGAAATAAAATGTGTCTGTCTGTGTATTTAAGCATTATTATTTTCAATTACAATAGATATACGACTACAAACTTAAACGAATTATTGGGTAGGTTGTTCGGCATGTATTAATTGCGATAATTTCAGAAATAATTATTTATTTAGAAAAAGGAAGTAGGCAGGGTACCGGTACCATTTCGCAAAATTATTGCTCCCGAACTTAGTGCCGTGCGGTCGACATACATCGCGTCGCGCACCCGACTGCTTTCCTGCGGCTTTCCTGCAATCTGCGCTTGAGGGGTGGGGTAACTTGAACCGGTGCGGGGCGGAGCGTGGCCATTCTGTACGTTAGTACTATTATATATTCTGTGGCGCTACTCTATTAGATGAACATGAAACAGGACGCCGCGCGGACGCCCGCTAAACGCAGCGAACGCCCTCAAGCTAGAAACACGCTAACGCCGGAAGCGGAGCGGCGTGGCGCGGCGCGGAGGCGGTGCCGGTTGTAATATTCGAGCTAACGTGAAGGGGGGCACACAGAATACCGCGCCACGCTTATTTTCTGCGTACACCCGGTACCGCCTCCGCACCGCGCCGCACTACCCGGCCACCGCTCTGTGTGTTTCAAGCTTTAATCGTTAAAAAAATGTACGAAAACTAAGCGCAACGGGCAATCGTGCAGTCGAACCACAAATGTAAGTTACATCGGAATCTTCTTCCGCCCAAACGTGTTAACACATGCCACTAAACCGAATGTAAGCACACCAACGCAATAAAGACCATATAGGAATAATATGCAGGGAAGGGACAGGTAGACAATTGACTGACGCGGCGACGTATGTGATGCTAAACAAAATGACGCTCACCGCAATAGCTGCTCAAGATTTTACCCGCGTAAACGTATTGCCTTATGCTACGGCTACATTATCGGGCGAAGTTCCGTGTCGCGTAGTCGCTATAGAAAGTTCGTAATACAACAAACATGAACTTCATGGCCACATATATTCGCGATATCACATAGGCATGTCGCCACAAAATCCCTTTGATGTGCGACAAAACCGGCGGGAGCCCGAATACTATTCGAGTTCGCCCAAATTATTCGCGTCACAGCGAACTGAGTGGCTAGACTTACATGTCACGACAGGTCGAACATTCGCCAAATCCCGATAATGTAGCCGCAACATTAGTGGATAAATAAATGTTTCGCGCCTTCCGAAAAAATGCTTAGGTACTACGTCATAGTGGAAAGTTATAATAATTTGTGGTATTTATATCCACTGTAAGGTGATTTGAGATGCTAGATTTTACACATTACAGCACTAAACATTATAAGTTTTTTCGTTTATTCATTTTTAATTAAGCTCAGACTTTAATATATTTGCCAGTGGATGTTTTGTGGTAGACAGGAGGCGGGTGAGAGTGGTCGGTGTTGCCCTTTATAAAATATAGTTGATCGCTTAAGTGAAGAAACGCCTTGCAGTAACGACGGTGTTTAGTGCAAGTCCATCTTGCGCCCGTAGCCATCTTGTAAAGTTTGTAATACGTATAATTATTAAAGAGCAAAACCGTTTTTCCGTTCACTAACTGCAACATATGACCTGTAAAGATAACAATAAACTAACTAAGGTAACAATAACGATTAAGATGATCAAACGAGGCCGTATTGTCTAATGCGCTGACGTCCGTGATCGCATTTATCTCTTTCTACTTTCGTCTTATACCGTGTAACAGACGATGAGACGAAGTGGAAACGATTGCGACTGAAAGTATCTTTTTTAAACAATATATTTTCAGGTTAAGAATTTGTATTTTGCAATGCCCATCCAGGGCTATCGTATTATTACTGTATTAATAATGTAATTTTGATGACATGCAAATAAATGAAATAAATAAAATAAATAAACAATAAGGCCTCAGTTGACGTCACATTTTATAGGTAATTAAATTTATCATTTATTTATTGAAAGAACCGATGCAATTTCACATATAGATCAAGAATAAGAGTAAGTAAAAACACTGCGAGGCTCAAATGGGACTGGGCAGGCCACGTTTTCCGCATGAACCCGGAACGGTGGGCCCAGGTCACCACACAGTGGATGCCCCACGATGGCTAACGGCGCCGCGGCGAAAAAAAAAAGGCGGAGATGGCGGGATGACCAAGACTAGACGCGCTTTCCAGCGACTGGCCAGACATAATTGAAGTGCCCACAGGAAGAGTTGGAAATCCAGGGGAGAGGCCTTTGCCCAGCAGTGGGACCTTACAGGCTAATAAAGAAGAAGAATTAAAAATACGAAATTAAGTGACAAAGTTAAATATAAAGTACAACCAAAAAAACAGTAAAATTAAAGCTAATCGCAAAATGCTAAATGAAATCTAAGTTAGTCTTTAGCTCTCAACATCAAGTTAATGTTGAAGGGACACAATCTAAATTCGACTTATGACGAGACGTGTTACTAAAAAGTACCTATTTTATAAAAGCAAAATTCGTCCACAGTCATTAAATAAATAAAACAAATGTTTCCAACCAAAACTTTTATAACTAGGTATAAGATACAAATGTCTAAATATACAATGGTTCAAAATATCTTATTATCAAAATGTACAAAGGTCAAAAAGTATGTAAATGTACTTATACACATGTTATAATTAACAAAAGACAAAACTATTAGAAAATTATAGACGCCACAAAAACTTAAGAGCCTAATTGTATGGAAGAAAAAACGAACAGAAATTATATGGCCGAGATTCGAACGTACTCAATGGGTTCGAAAATTCATTCAAATTGTACAAAAGTCAAGCAGTATTTTTAACCTTTTAACCGCCAATACGTTTTCATTCGTAAGTGCCCGTGTCGCCACCTACACCGAAACTATATGATATTTCGTCTTAATTAAAGAATGCGGCGAAATGAGCTGCATAATTTGTGTCTTATAATCCTGTCAATGGCGGTTAAAGGGTTATTAGTGTCATATTCGTAAATACGAACTACAAAACGCAGGTAATTTTAAATACAAGTGCCATAATACTCAATGAATTAAAATGTACAAAGACAAAAAAGTAATAAATTTTAATAAGATTTGACTGCAACAATTTTTAAAATATATCAATAGGTAGAGTAGTCTCATAATTAACAAATACAAATAAACAAAAAAAAATAGGTATATATATATGTGCATTTTGACCATAACAAATTCTGTCCTGAAAATATCGTAATAAAATGACACATCATCCATAGAGAATTCTGTCATAAAAACTTTTCGAGTAGAGCACATTACATTAGTCAATAGCATTTTGTACATTTTAGCCCCAGAGTACACTATCCTGAAAACTTGCAGATACAAGGACATCTATGACCAAAAAGTAACAGTCATACCTTGTAACACTGCTTTATTGAGAAAAAGTATAATTGGCATGGGACCAAAAATATTTAATAGAATACCAGCATCTATTAGAGTTCTAAAAACTAACCAGTTCAAAAAAGCTTTACAATCAATTTTAATCGAGAAATGCTTTTATTCAATTAATGATTTTTTCAATGAATATACTTAGTGTACCCATGATACTACCCTATTTGTGACTTCCTTATTTAATTTTTTTTTTATTGGACATGTACCTAATCATTTGTTAGAATTGTTTGTGTAACTGCAAAATATTTGTACGCCTAACGGCAAAACATAGAGTTCTATGAAATATTTAAATAAGATCTGTTTTTGTACCTATGTTTGACAAATAAATTTATCATTATCATTATTATCATTATACCATAGTCAAAGCTGCTTCGGAAACATTTTGACTAAATTAACCAAAAACCAAAGCATATACCCTAAAATATTCAGAAAAAATTACCTGGTGGCACAAACATTTTGTACTTTTCGACAAATTAGGTACGTCTCAAAATTTTATTCATTTTGGCATTTGAACCAAAACGACCTGTTACCTTATGGTGGTATTTACCTTATATAATATTGAAGATGAAAATAAGCTGACAATGAATTTAGGCCAGTTAACGATTAACACATAACTACTAGGTATTTGTTTCCCTTATATATTTACTTATTTGCATGGATTGAGGGACACACATCACCTTGACGTTTTAACATATTTGCCACTGTCTGTCTGGTGGTAGACAGAAGGCGGGTGGGTATGTTCGGTGTTGCCTCTGATAACATGGAGCTCATCGTCTAAGTGAAGAAACGCTTTGCACCGAATATGTTTAGTACAAGCCCATCTTGCTCCTTTAGCCAGCTTATAATGTTTGTAAAACGAATACCCCCGGTACATCAAAACGAACCTTCCAGTTATTAATTCCATGAGGAATCCTGTAAAAAGTAAACAAAGAAATATAAGTTTGAATTGGTTACATTGGTCAGCTAGAAATTGTAAATACAACTAGATTTTCATGTTTCACCATTTTTATTGCTGCGGTCTGTTAATACTCTAGCAGCTCTAGCTTGTAAGACTCGGTGTATATGTCGGTGGCCGATCGTAAAATCCGCCAGATCACGAAATTCCTAGGCATATCGTGAAATGGCGCCATTTCATGATATGACTAAAGGTTAGCCAGGCATATCACGATGTGCCTGAGAAGCAATACGGCAGATCGAATAGAGCAATGCATTCGTCGATATTCCTAGCTCTATACCGGGCACATCGTGATCGTGATTTGTAATAAAAAAGAAAAAATTAGGCACGACGAGCGAAGCGACGAGTGGTTAGTATGAATTATGACCACAACGCACGAGCCGAGCGAGCGAAACGAGCGTGCCGCGGTAGCGGCCGGCGAAGTGCCAGAACCGATATGGCGGCGTTTCATGATATGCCTAGGAATTTCGTGATCTGGCGGATTTAACGATCGGCCGCCGACATATATATATATATCAATACCCTGCCACAACCAATGCTCGTCTTTTATTAAAGCATCATAAAATATGTGACGAGTCCTCACATTGGTGACCCACGAAAATCGACTATAACGCAACCTACTAAAACTTGCAAGGTGAAGACTTGGTCTCACAGCACAGCAAGCTAAACTGCGGCACTTTGCACCTCTAGCATGATACTGTATCTTTTTGTTTTAAATAGGGCCAAGATACGATCAAAAATTAAAAATAAATAAATAGTTTTCTATGGTTTATTTTGTATAGTTTTACAATTTAAGCTACTTTAATATATTTCCCATTGTTTGTTTTATGGTAGACAGGAGGTGGGTGAGAGTGATCAATGTTGCCCTTAATGAAATACAGTTCGCGGTCTAAGTGCAGGTACGCTTTGCATCGATTGTGTTTAGTGCAGGCCCATCGTGCTCCTTTAGCTATATTGTGGCTTTTGCAATACGAATAGGAGTTATACAACAAAACGTGCTTTCCATCCAGCAATTGTAATAACAGACCTGTAATGAAATAGTTATAAATTCTCTGGTAATATTAAACAGACGTCTAACATTTGATTACCGGCTGCATTGACACAATATATTCTACCGATATATGTACGTTAGTACATATATATCGATGACCGGCTACCTTAAAAGAAAAACCGGCCATGAGCGTGTTGGAAACGCTCGAAATAGGGTTCCGTAGCCATTGATAAAAAAATAAGTAATATTTTTCTAAGGATTTCGTATTTTGTACGGAATATTCCAAGTTTGGGTATATTTTAAACCTTAGGCTGCTATTTACTCTTAGAAGGGGGGGGGGGGGCGCTCAATTTTAATGAAAATTTGGAATTTAAAGTTGAATATTTTGTAAAGAAATCACTGAATCGAAAAATCGTTTTAGAAGCCCCCTAATGGTTTCAAAAGACCTATCCAACGATACCCCACACTACAAGGATGGGTGAAAAAAAAATCACTCCCACTTTACGTCTATACAGGGACAGGGAGGTAAACTAAAAAAAATTTTTTTTGAAATTTTTATTGTACCATTTTGTCAACATAGTTTACATATATAATTGTGCAAAATTACAGCTTTCTGCATTGATAGTCTCTTAGCGAAGACATGGCGAAACTGCCATTTTGGCTACGGAACCCTAAAAACGACAAAACAAGTCTAGCCTGGTCCAAAACTCTGTTAAGCAACTTAAAGTTCAACAGCCAGGACCCATTCATAATCTAAGTTAGGTTAGGTACTTCACAGAGTTTTGGAGCACTAGACTTGTTTTTTTCTTTTTAAATAGTTTACTGAATCAGGCGTTACTTTCCGTAGGTCCATATCAATGGACTAAAATAATTATTACAGCTACTACACGATGTTGCTTAATTAACTGAAGATATAAACGTGCCGATATAAATTTTAAATAATTTATTGAATCAGGCGTTACTTTGCGGAGGTTCATATCAATGAACTAAAATAATTCATGGTGAATACATGGTGTACGGTTGCCCTGAAGATGAGCTTTGGTTGAGTTCGAAACGCTTTAGTCTAGTGTGGTGGTGGTGATAGAAGGGTTTGTGTGATTTGTGTGTGTTCTTACAGTGTGGAGGTGGAGGAACTGCATGAACTCGCATATTATGCATAAACGTAGCTATCACAAGGTCGCGGGTGAGCAAAGTTTGCTTTTTAGTTAATTTTATTTTTAGTTGTTTTAAGGCAGTCGGGCTTCCTGATTTATGCTTTTTTCTATTGCATATTTTTTTATATTTGTGTAAAAATGGTAGCTTAAAAGTATTAAAACATGAATATTTTTAGATTGCAAAATCGTTTTTAAATACCTACATCTGTCATATTTTTTCTCGTGGACGCCTTATTAAAATATTATATACCATATGTAAATCCGACAATTACGACGACTCTAATAGTATTAAAAATGCTAAATTCCGTCCAGCCGTTTACGCTGCAGAGAGGACCAAAGAAACGGACCCATTCAGTCAGGTTAAAGGCAAATTAATAGAATTAGTTTCGCATGATATTTTACGTTTACTTTTACAATAAAAGATGTGCACAATATTCCCCACATATCACGTTGACATTTTGACATATTTTCCACTACTCATCTGGCGGTAGACAGGGGGCGGGTGCGGGTGTTCAGTATTGCCCTTTATGACATATAGTTCGTGGTCTAAGTGGAGGTACGCTCTGCATCGATGGTGTTTGGTGCAGACCCACCGCACCCCTCCTTTAGACAAATTGGCGTTTCTGCTGTAAGAATAGCCATTATATATCAAAACCCGTTTCCCAGTCACCAATTCCAATAACACAGGTCCTGGAAAGAGTGAATAAAAGTTTATAATGTTCGTAGGTTATGAATTGAAACAACCTTTTGTTGGCTTGAGCAGACCGTAGTTAAATACGTCACCAGGAAATCCAGTAAAGGCTTGTCAAAGTTACGGTAGTTATTTGTTATTTTATTTAAAAATTGATTTATCTTTGCTGATACAAAAAAAACGGCCAACAGCGTGTCGGACACGCCAAGGATAGGGTTCCGTAGCCATTACGAAAAAATCAAATAATATTTTTATAAGATACGAAATCCTTAGAAAAATATTATTTATTTTTTCGTAATGGCTACGGAACCCTATTTTGGGCGTGTCCGACACGCTCTTGGCCGGTTTTATTGTAAAACCTAAAATTGCTAAAAGTAGCTCCGAAGCGGTAAAGTTTCGTGTGCTCTGCCTACCCCATTTAGGAATACAGGCGTGTTTGTGTGTGTGTGTGTGTGTGTGTGTGTGTGTGTGTGTGTGTGTGTGTGTGTGCGTGCGTGCGCGCGCGTGTGTGTGTAAATAATAATTAGAAAAAGGATAGGAATAAAAACAACTTAAAATAATAAGATTGTTTCTCCTTTAGGTATCGTCATAATAAAAGTACATTAAAATTTAATACGGATCCATGCACCCATGTATGCACCACAAGCCTTACCTGCACAAACCTGCGAAGCGATTCAATGGTGGTGCGTGCGAAGTTCCCAATCCGCACTGGGCCCGCGTGGGAACTATGGCCCAAGCCCTCTTGTTCTGAGAGGAGGCCTGTGCCCAGCAGTGGGACGTATATAGGCTGGGATGATGATTGTTTACCATATTACTCAAATGACAGAATCTTTGTTTCCCATAATATCAATTTCATTTTTCATAATCATTGTAAGTATCACATCATCACATGCCATAATATCAAAGTGCCACATTAAAATTGAGTATCGACACTATGTAGTATCCATGCGTCAACCCATGTATGAACATTTTACCCACATAACCTGGTTAGAATAGGTATTTGACAACTCCTGCGTGCATATCTTAATATTATTATGAAAATATAGATAAAAGATAGTGTTTAGCACTTCGGTTGAAAATTTAGGGAACTATCTATAAGCCCTCTTTCTCAAACGCTTTTCTCTATGCAGCAAGTATGGCGGTACTGGCGATGATGATTGTTTACCATATTACTCAAATGACAGAATCTTTGTTTCCCATAATATCAATTTCATTTTTCATAATCATTGTAAGCCATAAGTATCACATGCCATAATATCATTTGCCATCCATGTAAATGGTGAGTATCGACACTATGTAGTATTAAATCCCATACGTCAAACAAGCCTTTGAATTAGATAAATTTTACCCACATAGGTTAGGTTAGAATTGTGACATGATTTGTGCAAGCGAGCGAAGCGAGCGAGCAAGACGGTTTGGAGCAGAAGCGACTCGGATAGATTAGGTTCAGAAGTTTAGCCTTCGATGTTAGGTATTTTTTTATAGCAGCCCGGATAATAAAGATAATAGATAGATTATTAATAGAAAAAAACAATTTTAATCAATCATAATCAAAATAAACACTATTTAGTATGGCGTTTGAATATTCTATTAAATAATATTATTGCACTTAATAATATGGAAAACAATACGTATTGCATTCGTATCATTATGGCATCTAATTTTCGGGAAAATAAGAATATCTCAAATAAATTTTCTAGTAAACGAAACATTCGGGCAAATGAAGTTTCGGGCATATGAACTTCGGGAAAATGAAATTATAGCATATAACTTTCGGGCAAACAATAGATAACCATGCACCACAAGCATGTTGCTGTTTCTCAATGCCTGGTGTCTGCAGTGTGCAAATCCTTCTTCTACACTGCCACTTACTCCAACGAAGATCCAGCAGAACAAGAGAAGCAAAACAAGACTCTTGAGTTCTGAGCGACTGGCCATTGCAAGCGCCCACATGATGCGCATACTGAACAGCCATTTTAAACAACCTGCGGTCTAAAAAGGGGGGCTGATGTAGCGAACCCTAACGTCATCTAGTCGTATAGACCAACTATCGAATTTTCTCAACTCTGATACATAAGTAGGTACAATTTCCAACTCTCCTCCTTTGGACTTCGGTCCCGAGCCATATTATAACACCTGCCTGAAGGAATCTCTCTCTATTATCGCTTAACTAACCCTACAAATGTACTACTCGTCATTATATTCTACTGGTTTTTTAACGTAACGTCATTGATGACGCAAATATTTGTAAATGTAGATAAGTAGGTACTTTGTCTTGCCCATAATAGCTTTTTGCTTTATTATTTACTAGCCGTTACCCGCGGCTCCGGCTGTGTACAATTCAGTTTTCACTATCCCGCTGGAACTATAAAATTTTCCGGGATAAAAACTATCCTATGTCCTTTCCCGGGGCTCAAACTATCTGTATACCAAATTTCATCTAAATCGGTTCAGCGGTTTAGACGTGATGAAGTAACAAACAAACAGACTTACAAACTTTCGCATTTATTATATGAGTGGGATGGGATTTATTCGGGCCTTTTGTGTACACAATGTCTGAAAGTTATTCCGAAATAATTCTGCAGAAGGTTGGCTTGGTTTGATTGAATACTTTTGCAAGTTATCAAGATTGACTCAGGATTTTTCAAGTGACTGACAAAATGTTTCGATACGTTTATCGATCTTCAATTGGTCAATCGATTTTTTACACTTGGGTCAACCACACGAACAAAAACTAAAAAATAAATAGTTTTCCAAAAACGAAAATTCTTAGTATCTTTTTAACTAGTCTACGTTTTATTATGTCAAATAACAAGAGCCATTAGGGACAACATGATTGTATAAAGTTTCCAAAAAATCCAATAGTTTTGTATTTATTTATTTATATCAAAAACGTACACAGCATAACGGTTTAACACTAGGACACTGCGCAAGATAGACATAAAAGAAATTATATTATTATAATTGATAGTTTGTAATTATTTATTTATTTACATATTTATTAACTTATATAAAAAAACTTACACTTAACAGTTCAACACTAAGGGACTGCGCAAGATAAACGCATAAAAGAACAATAAGCATATTGATAGAAAGAAATTGATTTTTTTATACAAAAAAAAATAATCAAACGGTTTATTTTCTAAAGTTTTACAATTTAAGCTACTTTAATATATTTGCCAATGCTTGTTTTACGGTAGACAGGAGGTGGGTGAGAGTGATCAGTGTTGCCCTTAATGAAATACAGTTCGCGGTCTAAGTGCAGGTACGCTTTGCATCGATTGTTTTTAGTGCAGGCCCATCGTGCTCCTTTAGCAACATATTTGACTTTATAAAATGAATAGGACTGGTACAACAAAACGGTCCTTCCATCCACCAATTCTAATGAAACACCTGCATTGAATCAGAAAATAAAAGGTTAATATTCGGCTGCAATGCATTAAGCACGGTTTTCACATTACAAGTAAAATAATTCGAGTAGAAGTAGGTGTAGGTTATAGTCGGTTTGGTAGCTATACTCTATTTATTAAATCAAGATACTAAAGTGACAGTATGAAATGACAAATGTAAAAATAATGTGACCAACATAATACGAATAATGCTGCTCTCTCATTTCGATTTTCGACATACTTGCAAATAATCAATAAAACATAGTATTTTATGAACCAAAAAATAAAACTAAAGCATTTAATTCTACTTTCCATAAGCATTGGGCTTTTAGGCGGAACTTGCTTAGAATCAAAATTAAATTTAAATACAACATCTACAAAAAGTCGAAATATCTCCTAAACGGTGGCATTTTCATTAGACCCATTTTACCTTTTTTAGAATGTATTAAATTAAGCGCCCTACGTGTGTTAGTACGTCACAGATCCGTTCATATCTTAACATTTTTTACGTATAACTCTTAAGTACTTACCGAAACTTTTCGGTGATTACCGGTTGTGGCACATCACTTTGTATGAGATGTAAAAAACAGGTAACACATGAAACGTCATTTTAGTATCTTGGTATCACAAATAGAGTATAAGAAGGTGAATAGAGTATAAGAGTATAAGAATTACGACGAATCTAATCATATCACAAATTCTGAAATTCGTCCAACCGTTTATGCTGCGGAAAGGACCTAAGAAATGGACCCATTCAATCGGGTAAAAAGTAAGTTTCGCATGTTTTTTACGTTTACTTTTACAATAAAAGATGTGCACAATAATCCCCACATATCACTTTGAGATTTTGATATATTTGCCGCTATTTGCCTATAAATTGACGTTTCTGCTGTAAGAATAGCCATTTGCGTGATAATTACCGACGTTTTTTTAAACCTCCTAGTGTAGTAAAATATTACTTACAGAAAAGGGCAATAAAAAGCATTAAATATATAAAAACAAAAGTATATTTGAATATACAGGGTTTGGCAGTCGGGTGTAAGGGCTTTAAGGCGTGATAGTAAAGGTCATTCTGAGCATTTTAACCACATTTACTATTATGATAAGTTACACGGTTTTAGATATATAAGAGTACCTAGTCATTTTTAGAATCACTCCGTTTGCCAGGTTTTATTATTATTTAACACCCTGTATAGCCTTTATTGAGTTAGGTTTTAGTGTTTTGCCTTCGCAAAACCTTGGCTCTTAGTCTTGTCGTTTTTTCTCTTTCATTTTGGATAGAAGGGAATTAATGTTTAAAAAAACAAATTGTGTAAGTCACTAAACTTGAACTTATAACGACGAGTAGCTAAGTAAGATAGATAAACAGATAGATAATGTTTATTTCAAGCACAAAATAGTAAGATAATAAATTTAACTACTTAATTACGTTTCAAGTTCAAAATGTCCTCCACTATTCTTGACGCAAGCACGAGCACGCCTTCGTACCTCGGTAGTCGTCACTTTAAATTTCATTTCATTTTTCATTATGAGAAATTCTGCTTCGATTTTGCGTCTTAAATGTGTGTTATGTCCTTATGTCCATAATTTCCTCATCGTAAACTAAGTGTTGCACTAATTAACAAGCAAGAAAACACAAAACTTTGCAGCCGTATAGCCAGTACCGTCGCAGTCGTACACAATTGCATTTCGTACGACTCTATCTTATGCGTGTCCGACACGCTCGTGGTCGATTTTTACGTTTACTTTTAGAATACAAGATGTGTATAAGATACCCCAAATATAATCTTTGTTTTGAAGTACTTGCCAATATTTGTAGGTATAAACAGGGGCGAATGAGAGTGGTCGCTATTGCCCTTAATGACATATAGCTCAATATCTAAGTGAAGATACGCTTTGCATCGATTGTGTTTGGTGCAGGACCACCGTGCCCCGTTAGAAAAATGCTGCGTTTACTATATGAATAGGAGTGCTACCTACCACAAAGCTTTCTTGACAACAACCAATTCTAATAATAAACCTGTAAGAAATAAATATCTAATAATTGTTTGTTAAAGTTCCGTACTTGACAAGAACAAAAGGCAAAAACATGATCCAATTTCACATTTTTATAGTTTATTTGGGCACAAACTTAATAACTTATAAGTTATTTGTATGTAATATTAACCAATAAAAAACCAATATGCCACTGTTACTCTTATTTTTAATAAATCCGAAAGTTTTTGTGTGCACGTTTGCTATTCTTTCATAATTTTAAATGACTGAACTTTCTAACACGTTTTAAAATGAATTTCATTAATTGTAAATACAACTTTTTCTTTGATGTCTAAATATAACAATAAGGAGCAGTCATATTTTTTATTCTTCTACAAATTTCTTGCCAGAAATATTTAATTTAGTTTACATTTTGGCAGATGTTCTTTTTTATAAATGTACATCTGTTTTAACACACGTTCTGATTTCGTACAAACAAAATTATAAATATTAGTTAATCTTTTGGTTTCATTAACGCATTTTAACAATTTTCCCCCTACAACGTGTCCCTAAGTGCAAGAGAAAATATTAAATATACCTAATACCTAGATATGTAACTGTTCCCAAGTACCCTTGTTCTCAAATGCCCCACTCCTTACTCCTGTACTTAGTATATTTCGAAGGTTATTAAAGCAAGGAAATTGAAATTAATTCGTTTATTTTGATTTATTTTCACATTTCAAGCTATTTTGACATATTTTCCGCTGCTTGTTTTATGGTAAACAGGAGGTGGGTGAGTGTGGTCGGTGTTGCCTTTTATGACGTATAGTTTTTCGTCCAAGTGAAGATACGCCTTGCATCGGTAAGGTTTAGTGCATCTCCACCGCACCCCTTTAGACAAATTGGCGTCTCTGCTGTAAGAATAGCCATTACATATCAAAACCCGCTTCCCATTTACCAATTCCAATAACACACCTGTAAAGAGTAAATGAAAGTTTAATTACGTCACTAGGAAATCCAGTAAAGGCTTGTCAAAATTACGGTCTGCATTTGTTATTTTGTTTTAAAATTGATTTGCTTTTGCTGATATGAAAAAAGTAGTTGTTGCCTATTAACGACCGGATATGGTTAAAGAACCTGACTGCGAAGCTTGAGGTTCCGGGTTCGATTCCCCGCCGGGGCAGATATTTGTATGAATGAGACAAATGTTTGCTCTCCGGTCATGGATGTTTAATATTTTTTTAAATATTTATTTATCTATATAAGTATGTTTATCCGTTGCCTAGTACCCGTAGCACAAGCTTTGCTTAGATTGGGACTAGGTTCAATTGGTGTCATGTGTCCCATAATATTTTTTTTTCTTTTTATTAGCCTGTGTTTCCCACTGCTGGGCAAAGGCCTCCCTTCTTGACTTCCACATCTCCCTATCCAGATCCACATTATTATTTATTTATAATTGTTTGTATCTTGTAATGCACTCGGAAAAGCACTTTCTTTCAAAAGTTTAGTTTAGTTTATTGACTCTAAGACTTCTCAGGATGGATTGACAAATGTTTCGACACGTCTATCGATCTTCAATTAATAAGTAAATTTTTACACTAGGATCAAGATACGATCAAAAACTAAAAAATAAATAGTTTTCTATTTATTTATTTATATCAAAAACTTACAGAGCATAACAGTTTAACACTAAGGCACTGCGTACGATACACATTAAAGGATAATAAGCTATATATAAAGAGAGAGAAAGGAATTGAATAATAATAGGTAACAAAATATAACAATTGATAATTTTTTTATACAAAAAAATAAATACAAATACTATGTTTATTTTCTATATTACACACACACACAAACATGACGCCTGTATTCCCAAATGGGGTAGGCAGAGCACACGAAACGTTACAGCTCGGAGCCACTTTTAGTTTAGGTTTTAAGTTTGACAAAAACGGTACAATAGTGAGAGGTATACCTTAACCTTTATCCTTTGTCACGTGTAGATAATTACACAATTATACAAGACATTATAATTATTATTGATAGTTTTACAATACTTTAATATATTTGCCACTGCTTGTTTTACGATAGACAGGAGGTGGGTGAGAGTGATCAGTGTTGCCCTTAATGAAATACAGTTCGCGGTCTAAGTGCAGGTACGCTTTGCATCGATTGTTTTTAGTGCAGGCCCATCGTACCCCTTTAGTTACATTGTTGCTATGGAAATACGAATAGGAGTTAAACAACAAAACCTGCTTTCCATTTGCCAATTGTAATAAATGACCTGTAATAAAATACAGTTATTAATTATCTGGTACTAAACAATCGGCTAACATACAGCGTCACTTTATTGCGTTATTTTATTGTATTTGTGTGTCTTCCGTATTAGTGAATAAATGGCTTCTTTCTTTCTTTCACATAGCGACTTTATGGATATAGAGCGAGAATGTACGGCGCTGGCGGTGATATGTTGATCCGTAGGTTTGCCAGGTGTACTTAAAACGTCAAAATTACGTTGTTTAAGGCTTACTGCCAGTCATTTTATACCTGTTTGTGGATCAATTATACTTAAAAAGCCTACAGCGCCCTGCGCGTTCAATATACCTAACAACGCGTTCAGGATGCTCTTGGAGCTGCCGAGGCGCTGCAGTGCGTCAGGAATGTTCGCGGAGGCTCACATGGACGGCTTCCACGCAATCATGCGAAAACGGGTCGCCTCGCTGCTGCAGCGCATCACTCGCAGCCCCAACAGCCTCCTGAAGACAGTGGCGGAGCGGAATGACGGTCCATTTATGTGCCACTGGAACCAGCTGCATGTGTTGCCCACTTAGCATAGATGTAGTGTAATTATAATGTTATTTAATATCTAACTATTGTTGAAAGCTATTGCTTTAAGTCAAAAACAAGTCAAGTCAAGTAGTTTAACTGTAACTAACAAATTATGGACTCGTTTCGAAATAAATGACTATTATTAACATCTGCCTGAAGGAATATCTCTCTATTATCGCCTAACTAACCCCACAAGTGTACTACTCGTCATTATATTCTACTGGTTTTTAATGTAATGTCATTGATGACGCAAATATTTGTAAGTATATATAGATAATTACTTTGTCTTGCCCACAATAGCTTTTTGCTTTATTATTTTTTTATTCGTGCCTACTATGTAAATAATCTGTATGTAAATTATTCCGAAATAATTCAGCAGATGGTTGGCTTGGTTTGACTCCTCTTGGTTTGATACCTCTGCAAGTTTTCAAGATTGACTCAGTATCTCTTAAAAGTGACTGACAAAAGTTTTGATACGTTTATTATCCTCAGTTAGTAATTTTTATATATTAGGATCAAGATATGAACAAAATCTAAAAAATAAATAGTTTTGTATTTATTTATTTACTTCAATTTATTCATTAACATAAAAAAACTTACACTTAACAGTTCAACACTAAGGCACTGCGCAAAATAAACACACAAAAGGACATAATGAGTATTTCTCAAAAAGTTGTCCCGCCATGGAATTGACAAGAAATCAGTTTTGTCAAGAAATTAATAACCCTAAGGACGAGATCATAAAACATCCAAAATTTCTTGACGTCAGGAAAACGCCACGAAATCTTGTTAGGAAAGAAATCGTAATTTTGTAACTAGATCAAAACTTTATATTGGACCCAACAACAAATATTATCTGACTTTTTATCACTTTTACTACAAGGTTTGTTATATTTAAAAACAATATTACTTATTTTTTGTGATGAAATAGCGTCAGGATTTTTTTTTAAATAAGTGGACAGCTGGAAAATATAAAAGTGAAAAACTTTTTGAGAAATAGTTGAAACATATAACAACTATCACAAAACAACAATTCATAATATTTTCAAACAAAAAAAAAATCAACGAATTAAAGGGTTTATTTTCTATACTTTTACAATTTAAGATACTTTTAATATATTTGCACATGTTTGTTTTATGGTAGACAGAAGGTGGGTGAGAGTGATCACTGTTGCCCTTAATGAAATACAGCAATAGGGCATATCAGTCAAAGCTCTGCGCAGGGGGCGACACTAGCACAAACTGTAAAGAAACCGCCATGCAACGTCAGTTCTCTTTTTAATTTGTCGCCATGACGCATCATGACCAAAGTATAAATACCTATGGATATCATGACATATTAATGAGTAACAAAATAAATGATATTTACATCGATAGTAGCGAGAGAGCTATATTTCCAAAAATTAAATATGATGTTACGGCATCCACATTTAAGATACTTAAAAAACATAAACCATAAACATATGTTACGTGCTAATGCTGCACTCTGACGGGATGAAATTGCAGTAATATTCCCTATTTTAATAACATAACGTAATAAAATAAATGTAATTTCTCTGGTACCATTTAAACAGTCATCATACATTAATCATTTTTAAGCTACTCGTAGGATACAGAAAAAAAACTCAATGGCCTTAAAAATACAAAAAAATAGAATAACAAGTAAGTAGAAAGGTACTCTAAAACTCTATTAAGTACAGAGTTCTATAGAACATTAGACTTGTTTTATTTTTATTAGTTTTTTAAGGCAGTTCGGTTTTCATTTTCATTTCATACTGAAAACAAGCGCTGCGGCTTGCTGTAGCAATGGCCCTTTTTAGTTCTTTCGGCACAATGTTTATTTTATTTTCTCTCTTGGTGCCTAATATATAAGATTGTATAAGATTGTCTGTTTTTTAATTTTATTTATTTTTGTTGTGCCGAATTTAGGTAAATAAATTTATTCTTTCTTTCTTTCATTTTATACTTTTTGATGTTTCTGTGGAAATAGAAGCTTAAAAATATATATTTACACATGTTACAACATGTCTATATTTAAAATGGGCTAATCATTAGCTTGTTGTTACAATTTAAAATAGATAGGTATATTTTATTTTTATTTCCCCTACCATATTTTTTTACGGATGCCATATTGAAATATTGTATGTATATTGTAAGTATGTCATTCCGACAGTTATGACAAATCTATTAATTTCCTAGTGGTATAATCGTCCAGCCGTTTAGGCTGCAGAAAGGACCAAAGAAATATGTGTAGGTATCAAGGACCATATATACTGACCATATATATATGGCTCTTGGTAGGTATATACGCTCGAAAAACAAGTTCCTTCGTGCACTCTGGTCTCTGGTAAAAAGCAAAATAGTAGATTGAGTTTCGTATTTTTTATTTTCCTACGTTCACTGTGAAGACAATGTCACTGTGTACACAACGTTCCCCTCACATCACCTCGACATTTTGATATATTTGCCACTACTCATCTGGCGGTAGACAGGGGGCGGGTGCGAGTGGTCAGTATTGCCCTTTATGACATATAGCTCGTGGTCTAAGTGGAGGTACGCTTTGCATCGATGTGGTTTGGTGCAGGTCCACCGCACTCCTTTAGACAAATTGGCGTTTCTGCTGTAAGAATAGCCATTATATATCAAAACCCGCCTCCCATTCAGCATTTCCAATAACACACCTGTAAAGAGTGAGTAAAAGTTCATAATGTATTAAGTTATAAATCTTATGAATTTGAAATAAGCTTTTGTAATACGCATTAAAAAAGCTTAAGTGGGCTTGAGCAGACCATATTTTAAATACGTAACTAGGAACTGCTAATCCAGTAAAGGCTTGTGAGTTACAATCTTTATAATAATGATAGTTCTTTATTTCGGCAACAAGCATTTCTTAGCAACATTGTAGTCTTAAGTATATCCTATGGTAGCTAGCAAATACAGAGTAAGAATTTTACCTCTGGGCACTAGACAACACATTTAGGTATATAGTAGCACAAAAAACGGTCCATATTGCCTTTCAATCACTTTCATAAGGAGACTGATGGGACTTTATTTGTTATTTTAAAATTGTTTTGCTTTTGCTGATACAAATAAAACAATAAATTAAAAAAAAAAAACCCGACTGCCTTAAAAAATACTAAAAAGAAGAAAACAAGTCTGGTTGGCTAGAACTTTGTTGAGTAGCCTTAAAGTTCAACAGTCAGCAGCCATTAGGTAAGAATTTTTGAGCGTCACGATTTAAATGGGTCCCGACTGTTGAACTTTAAGTTAGCTACTCAACAAAGTTCTAGCCAACCAGACTTGTTTTCTTCTTTTTATTATTTTTTAAGGCAGTCGGGTTTTTTGATTTTTTTAAATTTATTGTTTTATTTCAAACTTTTCTGTAATAATGGTATATTAAAACGGTTATAACCCATATATTTTTAGAATGGGATAATTATTAGCTTTCATTTGATACCCCACTCGATAAACTTACAATTTGGCGCCAAAAATCCGCCATTTTGATTTTTTAAGAATTTTATGTACTCAGTGTCACTCGCGTCATTAAGACGAATCCAATGACGTTTCATTTATCAAAATCGGTTCAGCCGTTGAGTAGTTACGAGAGGACATAGGAATAGACATACATACGCGCCAAACACATAACCCTCCTTCTTCGCAGTCGGGTAAAAAGTAGTTGTTGCTACAAACTATTACACTTTGACTATTGCACTTGTTCAAGATCTTTCCGACAAAGGTGCTCGTAATGTCGTAATCGCGTTATTGAGGGGCTGTTTCACCATCCATTGATTAGTGTTAACTGACGGTCAAATGTGATGCCGTCTCCGTCTATTCGAACAAAACAAATAGAGACGGCATCATATTTAACCGTCAGTTAACACTAATCAATGGATGCTGAAACAGCCCCTAATTCTACTGAATCGATGTTGCGCTAACTGACGATGAGGATAAAACAATAGGCTCATATTCATTCAATTTAATATTGCATCATAATTACCTAACATAAATGTCAAGTTACAAGAATTTATATTGAAGTCGTCATAGTTAATATAAATAAGATTAATAATGATATGAAAAATAAAATTCTAAGAATTATGATAGGATAGGATATATATTATTAGGAGATAATTAAAACAACAATTAAAATAGCATTGGTTCTCCTCTAGCGATCGTATAATAAAAGTAAAAGTAGGTACAATAAAAAAAAAGTCTAAAATGTCAAGGATAAAAAATAACAAATAAAAATTCATTGCTTTATGAAATTAAAATTTGTGCGATAGATTAAAGTGAAACTTTTACATATTGACCACTAGATGTCGGGTGATAAACAGGGGGTGAGTGAGTGTGTTCGGTATTACCCTTTATAACTTGTAGCTCGTGGTTCAAGTGCAGGTACGCTTTGCACCGATGGTGTTTAGTACAGACCCATCGGACCCCATTCGTTACTTTATATCTTTTGGAATACGAATATCCACGATACAGAAAAACTTGTCTTCCATCTGTCAGTTTCAATAACGAAGTACCTGTAGAAAATAAATGAAGATTTTTTCCTAAAAATAGGCAGTCAGTATAACGCTTTTTTTTTTGCAATAACAATCTTACGCTGATTGAGAATCTATCGGACGTAATATCGATGTATGGTGGTCTGAGTTTTTACAACCGTGTATTCAAGTTAATCTTTCAATCAGACATTTTTTTGCTGGAAAAAGCTAGAAGAGTATTAAATAAAATTATTTGTAAAATATGAATTACTCAAAAGATGTTAATTGACAAGAGTGTTTATTTCAAGTAACTAGGATATACATAAAGAAAAAATAACTATACGAACAAGTCTGCACAACAGAGGTTACTATCTTTATCATTTTCAAAATGTATGAACTTAACTATTATGCAATGTTATATTGCTAGGGATGAAGCAGTCAGTACCTACAGGAGTCCGAAATACACTTGCCGGTTTTTATGTACTTATATAGTAAATACATTGAAAATTATGCTTGCTGATGTCATGATTATTAAATTATCCGTAAGTGCAGTGATATTGCATACAGAAGTTGATTTACAACGACGCATAAAGGTAAATTTCAAATCAATAACATTTTTATACGATTTCATTTATTTTCACAATTCACAATCATTATCATCATCAGCTGGAAGACATCCAGTGTTAAACAAAGGCCTCCCCCTTGGACCGCCATTATGGATGACCACTCACCACTTGCATTCACCGGTTGCCCGCTAAGATCGCGTTATTAATCCACATAGTGGGAGGTCTGCCAACACTTCGCTTCCCAGTTCATGGTCGCCACTCGAGGACTCTTCTCCCCCATTGTTTATTTGTTCTTCGAGCGATGTGGCCCGCCCATTGTCACTTCAACTTTGACACTGCAACTTTGCTACTTAACGCTACTTATACTTTGACATATTTGCCGATGCTTGTCTTGTGGTACAACGGGGGGAGCGGATGAGTGTGTTCGACATTACCCCTCATGATATGTCGCTCATGGTCCAAGTGCAGAAAGGCTTTGCACTGCCGTCTTTTAGTACAAGCCCACCTAGTCCCTTTTGATAACTTTGTGTGTTCGCAATACGTGTAGCCATTATATAGCAAAACTAGCTTCCCATTGAGTAATTCTAAGAAAACACCTGTAAAACACAAATATTTCTTTCAGACAAGTGTCACTTCAATAAGTTTGATAATTGAGTTACAGTATTAAATCTATAAAAAGTTTCAGTATAAAAGTAAAGTCACGGTAGATATGTAGTCGTCTCGTTTTAAAACTAACATTGGAAAGAGACGCATATATCTTTGTGGCGACCCTATTTTATCGAGCGGAATCGAAATCTAGCTTTTTTTTCACTGACAACCAATCTAAATACGTATTCCTACCTAAACTAATCTAGATCGCGAGCAGTAAAGACCTCGATGATACTCTAGTTAAATACAAATAGTCAATCGTGTTGTGTTGTGACAGTACAACACATAAAAAGTACGTCGATTGGGTGGTGGTGTCATCATCCCTATTAAATAATAAAAATAAACATAAAACAGTACATCAGAATCAGATATACCTACCTTTTAATAAAAACCAACATATCGTACGAAATATATTATGAAAGAAACAATAAAAATTTGTACCCACTGTATGTCTTTTTTCTGTGTCGCTTACTATTTGTGGTGTACACGAGAGAGTCATTCATTGTATTGTACCTACTTTGAATGAATTTCATAAAAACACAATAAACATAAAGTTTGTTTACATTCTACACAATATGTATAAACTCTTCTAGACTTTTTGTCTGCTCGCCGGCTATTCATTGTTTGTCTTAATTTCCTATAGCATTGCACACACATTCTTCTTTTGGTTCCTTATTGGAATGTATGCCATTTTTCTTTTTGTTCTGCAAATCAAAGCTTATTTTACGTTTTTCATCGGCATGCTACTTTTAGCATTTACTACTTACTTACACTTTTAGCATAGCATTTTGAATGAAAAAATAACCCAAAATTCAAGGTATGTAGGAACGTACACTCACCAGTACCAATATCTGACACAACAAGCGTGCTTAAATATCTGATACGACTCTATTTCTAGGGCCGGAAGGACGTGTCAGATATTTTTGCACGCTCCGCTGTGGAGATATTAATGCTGGTGACTGTACTAATCATTAACGAAAGATACATTATTTTTAAGTCGTGTGATATATCAATACCAAGCGAATAGGCACCTATGTACACCGAAATTATATTTCCTCCTATATAAAAGGTGTTAACAAATTTAGGTACTTACCTTGAACTTACTGCAATAGATAAAACAGGAAGAAGAACAATAAACAAATATGAATTTGTATCTTTTAATGTATGAAGTATCAAAAATCTATGCAAGTTTATTTTTATTTTGTCTGTATGTTTCCGAATTCTTTCTCCAAACATACCTTTGCTTTACTTTTTCTTTTTCTGTCATGTCCGCAATACATTTAATTTTCTTTTCAGTCTTTTTTTTGTAGTAATATTCTCTATCTTTTGCTCTTTTTATATCTTTTTGTTCTGTAGTCATATTATCTAAAAACTTGCGTTTCCTTGCTTTAGCTTTCTCTTTCTGGCTAACAAATTTTGCACTATTTTGTTCGATTCTTATTTTTGAAGTTATCTTTCTTTTGGCTTTAACATTAGACTTTATCTTCCGCTTTAGTCCTGAAATGTTAAAATAACCTATAACTCAGCGGGGCCCCAGAAATTCAAGAACAATAGCCTTATTCGTAAAAACAATTATTGACAGTCATACAATCAGTTGGGTTGCTCCTTTCATCCACTCAAAGGTTGACTGGTAGAGATCCCTTAAAGGATAAGTCCGCCTTTGTACAATTATCTCAAAGTTTGTCAATTGTATTTTGTTTCTTTTCTTTTTTGTACCATAAAGAGTTTACACACATACAATTTTTCTGTAAGTACGGTAGTGTACGGTATAACGTTTGGAGACTTAACGTTAGTAGGGCTACAATTTTAAATTTAAAGGGGTCAAAGTAATTAAAACTAAAGGACTTATTACACTGGCGATTTGTGTGCGAGTTGAAAGCGAAGGGAGCCCGTAACACTTTGCCATATTGTATACTCTCGTACAATAATAAATGGGCGTCTTCGGCGCTACACGCAGCTGACTCGCTGCGTTATCGCTGCGCTCTCGTGACGAAAGCGTTGCGGGCTCCCTTCGCTTTCAAATCGCCCACAAATCACCAGTGTCATCACAAGGCTCTAAATATAAACAGTGGTAAAATGATAGCTCTGTGAGAGAGCCAATTAAACCTCTTCTTTCAATTTCTTTTGTAATCGATATATTTTAGCACATATTATGTAATATTTTTTACAGAAATCCCTATTATCGCTTATCAACAATCCTTTAATGACATTGTTTTAAGAATTTTCGGCAAATCACATTGGACCAGCAAATGAAATAACTGCTTTTTTCTTCTCTCTATAAACGGAACTATTTATTCTCCATTGTTTCCTTTTTTGTAGTTTTTCTCTTAAATTCATATCACTTGCAAACTTTATTTGACCTTTTTCTTTTTTTTCTGAATACCGAAACCTTTCCTTCTCGCGAAGAGCTTCTAAAGTTTTAATATCGCTTTTAATTTTTTCCCTTCGTTTTCTGTCGTATTCTTTCTTCTTTAATTTAGCTTCTGCTTTCGTTTGCTTTATTTTTCTCGGCGTTTCCACTTTATAGCATCCTATAAAACAAGCAACGATAATCGTTCCGCTTGAAAACTTTTATCATATACATATTTTTTGAGCATACAGGTTGCATAATTATAATTAAAGAAAAGAATGTTAGTAGTTTAGATGATAATGCGGTGGTTTTGCTTTAAAAAGGTCACCGTAAATGTTTACCCAAAATCCATATTTTTTCAAAATTATTGCGAGCGCGTATTTATGTACCTAGTCAGTTTGCTGACCTTCACCAGGTCGTTGGCCTTATAATTTTTTCTGATTTCCATACCTCAAATAAGTACCCACAATGTTTCTTTTTTTAATTCCTTTTTACCATATAAGGTTTATCAAATAAGATTTCTTATATAGTTCTTGTTTTAATTTGTAATGTGTTTGTCCTTTTATGCCGAATTCTTGCAAATAAATTCATTCTCTCTTTCTTTCTAAAGGAAGGAAACCGAACCCTTATATGGTCACTCTTCTGTCTATCTGTCCATTCGTCCGTATATTAGAGCAAATTTGCTCCGAAACTACTGATCACTTTTAAATTTGGTACGGCATTAATTTTTTTTTTTTTTTTTTATTCGACTGGATGGCAAACGAGCAAGTGGGTCTCCTGATGGAATGCAATCAGGTGATATGACCTAAAGACGGATGTGTAATCGTTATGTATGAGAATTAGGTAAGTTATTATTATTATAATTGTTATAAAATGCAAAAAAAAACAATTTTGTTTCAGTGTTTTTATTTTAAGGTTACATAAATTTACTTTTACAAAAATCGTAACCTACTTAACTATTAGTCCACACATGTACTTACATGTAAATACTTGGGTCCCGTAAAATCGGACTTGCTTAGCTAGGTTTTCTGGTTCTGTCTGGGTGCCCCCGCACCCTGACCCTAAGGTAATAAAACCTCTAAAGCTGAAGTTTTTAATTCATGGTACCCATCGATGGTGTTCCGAAAGCACTGGTGGACTTAAAACAGGGATACAAAAGAGACTGCGGCTCTTTTTTCAAAATTAACTTTTGATTATTTTTAATTTTGGACAATGGTTCCATTTATGATAATTATGATGTAGAAAAGGAATTAAGATGGATTCGATTGGTAACAAAAAAGTACCTACTATCTACAAGCAGTGTGTTTGGTGCAATAACACCGCTTTTGGTTGGCTGGCCCTGTTTGCAACAATAAAAACTTACCATTATTCGTTTTGTAGTACACAGGAGGCGGGTGGTTGTGGTTCACAGTAGAACCATTGACCTTAAGATAACAGTCCAAATATATATATGATTTACAACTGCGAGATTTATTGGTGCAGCACCACCGCGAAATATTAGCAAGCTGGCTTTCTTTGTGGTAGGAAAATCCGTCAAATATGAAAACCTTCTTTCCATTCATTAATTCTATGAGATTACCTGAAAAATATGTTTAAATAATCACCCAATCAGACAAAATCATTACGTGTAAAATGTTAAAAAGACGTCGTACCTAACTGACTAGTAACACGAGTACCTACCCTAAGAAATCTTCACTTTATTATGTAAATTATACACTGGCCAGTTATTTCTAATATAGGTAAAACAATCAATTCACGGTCTTTAAGTACTGCCTACATAAAATCCGTCTTAAAAAAACTATGTATACAGGCTGTTCCGAAGTATTATCGTATATTATATACTATATAAGGCACTTGTCTCACCACCGGCGAGGAAGCGATTAGCTATCGATTATTTTTTCGCTGAAGAAACGAACAAATGATATAGATCCTGTGTGAGTAAAAGAAACAAATATATTAATAGTTGATTGCTGGCTGTTCACACTGCCGGTGAAAACTTGCTCTACACTCTTTTGTCGCAGTGACAGGAGCTATAAAACTAGCTCAGTGATACTCGCTTTGCGATGTTAGCTTGACAGCCGCCCCGCTCGAGCGAGTAAGTATCGCGTGTCTCTGCTCGCCCACTCGTTTCTAGCTACTAGCTCTAATCGCTTCTCGCTCATCTTCGTCGGCGGTGGGACAAGTGCCTAAATCGTATACCAGCCATTTCTCCGTTTATATTGTGGCGTTTGGTATGAGACTTAGTACACAGGTTAGAAATACCCTAATCAACAAGTAGTATTCAATTTTGCCCAGATAGTAGAGACACATTGTATAAATATCACATTGTATTAAGAAGTTTGGCGATTGTGAGTATCACATTTTAAACCAATACAAACAATTTAATCTAACTACTCCGCAATCCCTCGCGAGGCTGCGCAGTTTTTAATGTAGTTATAATCATGGGCATTGACTTTCATATCACATATCTACTTTACAAATTTTATTTACAATATTTTAACAAATTTTCCATTTTTCAATTTATAATACTTCGGTGGTCGATGCTGATGTCCCAATTTCATGACGGCGACATTCTGGTGCTTATCCAAATGGAGGTAGGATAAACATGTGTTATTTTTCGTACATGCCCATCTTTCCAAACCTCTAGCCAAGCGGGTTTGTTTGAAAAATGTGTAACCGCGAAACAGAAACAGCTTTTTCTCACCAACCGACAATTCCATCATGGTACCTGTAAATAATATATCGGAAACAAGTTTAAAAATCAATTAAAATTTGTTTAAGCATAATAATATACCTACCAAAGTATATACTAAAATATTTAATACAGACCTAGTGAACATCATTAGTAAAAGATTTATCTTGATTTCTTGAGCTGAAGTTTACTGAAGCTAACTGAGAATGCAAGTTAATTACGAACATAACCAATAAAATACGATGGAAAAAAACATCGTTCTTCAGATCTGTACCTAGTATCACTTAACGTCAAATTGCGTAAGAAAGAATACAAGGTATATTAATTAGGGTGATATAAATAAGACTTAAGAAGAACGTATAAATATTTAATCCGAGGATTACACTGTCTGACATCAAGATACAGAAATGAAATCTTCACTATGGCAAAAAGGTGTCAAACAATACTTTGTTTGTATGAAAATGCATAAAAACGGAATGAAATCCATAGAAGTATTGATAAACTTTTGACGACCGGAATGCCGATTGATCTGAGAACCTGACTTCTTGAGATTCCAGGTTCAATCTCAGATTAACCTGTCCTCTCCCAGAGGCACAAATTTGTGCCCAAATTCCTTTGATCCTGTTATCCTGGGAGATGACAGATTAATCCAGATATTACATATGAAGAAAACGAATGTTTGCTGTCGAGTTTTAGTTTTAGTCTATTTATCCTTGTTTAGCCTTTGTCTAGTAGGTAGGTACAAGCTTTTCTTAATTTGGGACTAGGGCAATTGGTGTCAAGTGTCCCGTGATATTTTTATGTTTTATTGGTTAACAGAAATAAGCATTAAAATAATCTAGGTTAGAGCACATCAATATTTTGCCTGCAATGTGAGTGTTTTGCAATCTTTAATAACTTACAAAATTCCGCTAGCCCTGAGTGAGCTAACTAAAACTTGGAAATGTAAGTACTTAATTCAAGCGTTTACATATTTAAAAGGCATTAGTAGCTGATTAAATAAGGGCCAGTACAGACGGAGCGCATTCCTACTGCAACGTAACCGTAACTGCCGAAAGCCAAAAAGGGCCGACTGCAATGGAACTGCAATGAAAAATGTATGGACAGTCTGTACTTGCCCTTCCAAAATTTTGGGTGACTGCATACATTTTTCTGATCACAAAAACACGAATACTTTGCGAACGGTTTTAAGACCCAATCTTAATGTATTTCCCCGATAAGGTCTTGTGATAACGCGGTGGGGGGTGACAGTGCTCAGTCTTGGCAAAAGTTATGTTGAATTTTTGATCCATATGAAGGTAGGCAGTACATCTGACGCTGTTGGTGCAAGCCCATCGAACAGTCAACGTACGGGACAACGTTTTCCGCCGGTAGTAAGTGTAGCCTTCGAATAGGAACACCCGTTTTCCATGCACCAAGTCCAACATTCGCCCTGAAATGTCGACACGTTTATAGCATTATAACAGAAATGGATATTTCGACTTACGGTTGCTAAGAAAACTGGTCTCTGGGCATGAGGCAGCATACAGAAAATGTTATTTTGGGAACGGATGTTTTGGAAAACGGATAGAATTTTCCGAAACCCGCAAATCGTGTCACCTTTTAGTGTTATAAGGTGACCCGGGGCTATTGTAGCTGGGGGGATATTGTATCTGAGCCGTCAGATGGCGTCCTTACGACGCCATGTTCTTCACGGCCATTTTACGTTGTGTTCGCCAGAAGACTGTCTTCTCACAACACACATGAACATGGCAAGGACGTCATCAGACGGCTCAGATACAATATCCCCCCAGCTACAATAGCCCTAAGTCACCTTACTTAATATTTTTGAGGAAATTATTATAATAAAAAAAAATACGTAGGTAGTCATGTGGAGTAAAAAAAGAAAGATCGTCTCGTAACAGGAACTTAAAGAAATCACGCTAGGACTAGAGGGAAATGCACCGACGGGATCGCACTGAAATACCTATAATATAATTGAATGACTGAATTAATATTCCTTCGCTTATTTTTTGCAATATTTTTATGCTTGTCCCAACGGTCCGGCAACGATGGTATCGGATGGTTATGACGTGGTTATAATCATGTTCCGCCTCAGCATCAGGTCAGGTTTGTGGAAGAAAAACTGCGACTTTTCCTAAAAGCTTGTCTAAAAGCTTAACATAAATTATCTAACTTTATAATTACGCACATAAATTCGAGAAGTCCGAGCCCGAGTCCATGATCTGTGAGTGAGAGACCACAGGACAAACTCAAACTACAAGGCTAAGACTACGTACCACTATGCGTCTTATAGCGCCGTCTCTTTCTCAAGCGATACTTTGAAGAGGGACGGCGCGCTAAAACTATGCAGACAGCTGCCTACGTATCCTAAGTTACGACTGCCGTGGGATAGAGAAAATGGGGGATGTCTGAAAAGAAAAATAAATAAAGTAACATGTTTTACTACAATTTAATATACCCGCCACTACTGGTTTGGTGATAGACGCGCGCCGAATGGTTGTGATCATGTCTCGCCGTGATAACTTTGTGCGTGCTGTTTACGTGGATGTATGCTGGACAAATGTTGTTCCTTGTGCAAGCCCAACGAGTGGCCAGGCCCTTGGCAACGATTTTCTTTTTGGTGTAAGCGTAGCCGTTGTACAAGAAAAGTTGTTTCCCGGTAGTCAGTTCAATGAGGCCTGTAATATAAAAAACATAAATACCAAACAAATTAAAATTAATTTAGTTCAGCCATCAGTGGTCAAAAGTGAAATGTGTTATAAACCAGTGTAATGTGAAATGCATAGTATTACATCGTTTGCTTGGCAACGTTAATACAATATTATAGGTACTGCCTAGATTTTCGAAAAGGTTTTATAAATGACTTTCAAGCTTCTTACTAAGCAAGTGTAGTTCGTGTTGTGTAACTCGACATTGGCGGAATTATCAACAGTCTCGACATAGGTATTTATTCCTCCCAATTTTGTTAAAGACAAGACCAGAAACGATGTCAAAATAAAGAACAGGTATTCGTTAAAAATGTAATCGTAGCCATAAGTAAAATGAAAATGAAAAGCAATTGCCACACATCCTAAAACTATTAATTAAAAAACCATCAAAAATACATAAAAAAGAAAAAAACTTATTTAACTACAATACTAAAGTCAGTCTCATAGGAAATAAATCAGACAAATTTCGAGGATAAAATGAGATCCAACAAATGAGACGTTGTGATGTAAAATCACCTTTGCAAACTAAAACACTAAACAATGAAACATCTAATTCTAATCACATTATAATACTGGATTCGTTAATAAATGCAAAAATATCACACTTTCCTGGTAGTTACATGTTAAATACTAAACAAAGTTTATAGCTACTTAGCTCGAAGACACATACTTCGTTACAACAAAGGCACATTCTATAATATGTATAAATTGTAAATGCATATAAAATTACCCGAATGGTAATTACATAATTTTTCTTGGTTGTGATGATGAAGCGGTAAAATGTTTGGAGTTCAGAGAGGACTGGAAAAGTTTCGTTGTGACAAAAAAGATAACTCATACAATTGTGTTAAATTATCTGTTGCACAATGGCATATTTGACTAATTTTGACTAAGTACTGGTTTTAATGAAGTCTAATCTAACTTTTTGAACTCCATCCAAATATGTCTAAAAATTACATCTAATTGCTGAACTAGGATTTATTTATTTAAATCACTGCCATCTGAACAGGTCGCATAAACTGGATAAAACTCACTTGTCGCTAAACAATCAATAACTAAATTTGTCCTTAAATTTTGCGTATATACTATTTTTCGAGTAGTTAATAGTATACAATTAAAACAGTACCTAAAAATACCTAATTCCAATCTAACTTCTATACCGTGTATGAGTGAGTCGTCAAAAAGATGAGTACAGTTTAATTTTAACTTCTAATGAGAGTTTAGCAAAATACCTGCAAACTAAAAGTTTGCAAAAACGCTATGAGCTACCAAATAATCCTGCAGCGAAGGCAGCGGTGGTTCTACGTCGAACCCCAAGTTCCCAAAGTCTTCTGTGTTTGGTTCGAAATTATCAACGGGAATAGCTTTAACTTTCTTTTCTTTCTTAGGCTTAACTTTCTTCCTCAATTCGACCTGTTTCATAAATTCCATTTTCTTGAGTTCATCTTGTTTCTTAGCGTTTGGCTTCTTGACTTTGCTTGGGGGGTGACTGTGGGCGGTATTAGCTTTAAGGACTTCCAGCTTATCCGTGATGATAAGATGTGCTCTACACTTCCATTTGGACCCGTAGGCGGTGCAGCTCCAGCGATGGGCATTGGTCCTAGCTTTCAGATGCTTGTAGAAGGTGAAATTATTCAAACGAAGATTCACACGACCGTTGGGACGAAGATAAAATTCAACTGTGGAAGAAATACTGCGTTACTCACACTCATTATCACCAAATTATTACGTACTTAAGTAAAACTAAAATTTAATTTAAAGGAAGAAGGCACAAAAATAAATGTAAGCGAAGCAAACGTGTAAGTTTTAATTATTCGATTTAAAATAGCGGTAAACCTAGCAAGTAAAATACATTGTAAAAAAAAAAACTACATATATGTAGTAAAAACAAAACTAGAAACCTAAATCCTTAAAATTACGTGATGGTTAATATAATTTTCATTATTATGATCCGAGACCAAAGCGTGAGAAAGTCAAAACGCACGCCTTATGCGCACTTAACTATAATACTACATTAAATATAAGTTTTCTTTCATCTTAATGATTCGAGACCGTGAAAACAACTAAAAACTATCACAATATGATAAACACTTTAAATTTAAGGCATGAGGGAGACTTCTAAACTAAAATCCTACGCGTCCCTGTATGCTTGCAATCTTTAGCGAGAGAGCAGAATTCACGTCTTCTTCATCTGACGAACTCTTCTTAACCTGGAAGAATAGAAACACTGCGTAAAAATTCAAGAAACTAGATTTTAATACAGAAAAAAGACCACTATAAACTGGTAGGAATTTTGAAGTTATAATAAGTCATTCGGGGCTGCATTTAAAGTTTGTTGTGAGTCCATGTGATGAGCCATATTCTATATCTCGCTTCTCCACAATCAAACAAAGCTTGCATTCATCCATATGAACGTCTGTACCTAGTTCGAGTAATATTGATAAAATTAAAGCATATTAAATTAAAACAAAACTTACATCAACTTCTCTGGCAAATTGCTGTTTGATTTTCTCCAAAAAATAGGTCGAGGGAGGGTGAGTATGCTCAGTATGTGCTCTCACGACCAACATTTCCTTGGTCACGTGCAGGAATCCTCGGCAAGACCTGGATCCCATCTGGGTGCAGCTCCAACGGAACCCATCTCTGAGGATCTTATGCTGGTAGTAAGTATATCCATTCAGCATCAGGAGATCTTTCCCGGTGCGACCTTTGACAAGAAGAACTGAAAAGGAAGGGGCCGTTAATACCAACTTTGGGGCACAGACGAACACTGAACTTAAATACATTTTATAAATAAAATAACTTGCTTCGTATTAGGGTAAAAAAAAGTTAGATATGTAATGTCATAAATTTATTTGTATCCAAATTAGGTATATTTATTATACAACAATCCTTCTACTCATTACAATATATGAATGAAAAATATAATTTTGGTAAAGTCTAAATTCTAACATATGTTCCATCTGAAGTTACCATGAATTCCGGAGGGGAATGAGTATGATCACATTTGCTCCGCAAAATTTTGTTCAGATTACTTAAAACCAAGAATGCTGGACAGTTCTTGGAAGAATGATGACAACATCTCCATTTAAAGCCGTTCTTCATCTTTGCGCTTTTAAAGAACGTGTAATGATTACGAGTCCTTGCTAATATCTTGTCACCGTTTGTACGAATAAACTGGACTGAAAATGAAACAGAGTTTACATTGCTGACAAAAACGAGACACCAATAAAAAAGACAAAGGATATTTAAATAAAAAGGAATGAAAATATCAAACAGTGTATAATTATTTACAAATCAAGATAACATATTACAGATACATTTTTATGACGAATATTCCAAAGTGCCAAAAGTTACTTCACGCACGACAATCATTGATTGATGTGGTCAAAACGAAATTTTGTGTCAATTAAAAGTTAAAACAAAGTCGATAAAAATTACTTTATTGATATTTTCATGTGTGGTATCGGGTTAGAATTACACCTCTCCATTTCTTCCGTGGATGTCGTAAGCGGCGACTGATGATATAAGTTAAGGTATACCGTAGGCGACAGGCTAGCAACCTGTCACTATTGTACCGTTTTTGTCCAACTTAAAACCTAAAATTGCTAAAAGTGGCTCCGAAGCGGTAACGTTCCGTGTGCTCAGCCTATACTCCATTTGGGAATACAGGCGTGATGTTTGTGTGTGTGATATACAGATGTTTGGAATAACGATGTAGGACCAACAGGTCTTAGCCCAATTAGTGATTTTTTTGTCTACTCACTATTGCGGCACTGTTCCTTGTTCGGTTTGTTAAAAAATCACACACACATTTGACTAAGACATTTACGGTTCAAGCTCTTCCTGACACTTCAATGTATCACTAAAGTTTTTGAAGTTCCTTAATTCCGGACACACTGTATATGGTGAAACAGTCATCTTTCTATGTGTCAGTCTACAAATAAATGTTTTAATATATTTTTTTTTCTAACTCGCATTGTTAATTCTGGGTCAATAATATAGCACCACTACCACTTAAGAGTATGTACATACTTTTAAGAGTAGGACCAAGGGTCAGGGTTTGAGATTATGAGAATTTCGATCCACCCTTCGCCATATTTCTCAGCGTCTAAGACATGGAAAGACATTTTTTGCAAGCATTTTTTATTCCGTCCTCTTTTCAATATTGTGGTGCTGTAAGGCGACCGACTGCTGCTCAACAGCCAACGCAAATAGTATCTATCGAATTCCGAACTTTATGCCATTTTAAAAAATCGGCTTCGTGATACTTTTAGAGTATAACCCATCTGACCTTTTAAGGTAGGGGGTAGGCCCATGCGTGTGATTATCGACGTGTTTGATAACTTGTCCTTCATTGCTAAGTATTAAGTAGGACCTGCATTTTCTCGAAGTGTGGTTGTTGCACATCCAACGGGTGCCACTCTTGAGGATGCACTGTTTGAAATAGGCGTAGTCGTTAAGCAATGCTAGAGTTCGACCGGCGTTAGTGCAAATGAAGATTACTGAAAGGAAAACAGAGATGAACTCATGCGAAAAACTGTTGAAGTTGAATTTGATGATGGTGATGAAAGAGTGTAATCACTAAAAACTCTCGAACAATGTGGTTTTCGAATTCGAGTCACCTGATATCAAACGGATACCTGCTATCTGTCCCTATGTCCGCATGTTGTATCATTGGAACCGTTATAACAGACATTTGAAATTTTCTGTGTATTAACTACTATGGCCACTAAAACGTTAATATTTATTTTATTCAACTGGATGGTACACGAGCAAGTGCAAGACCACATAAAAATAAATAAATATGACTAAAACTATAATAAAGTAAAAAAAATACGGGTTTGTTTCTGCTTTTTGTGATCTATACTATCTAGTAAGTGTTAATTATGAGATTAAATAAATAAATAAATCTACCTAAAAAAAATGGCAATATGGTGGTAATACGGTGGTGGTGGTACGGTGGTGGTGGCGGTGGTAACCTTTGTTTGGGAGTCTGATTCCTATTTGGACAAGAATTTAAATAAAACTCGTCTTAAAATCTAGATGTTACCAATTTGCCGTAACGTTTTGAAATCTATAGCAATACTGCGAGTTTAGCATTACGAGAAATAAATGAGTTGCTTGATGCTTGGTTGCTTCATGAAATCGGATGATGTAAATCGGATCTATACTCGAGTCCAGAATTAGGCGAACTAGATAAAAAGCTGAAAATGTTACCAGACAGCAAGAAAAAAGAGGCATAGGAATACGTCGATATAACTTTGTGTAGACGCGGAATGAAAATGTTTGTCACTTTTGGACTTTGTTTCCATAGCTTTAGGCCTAAAAACGACGAACCTACCTATTCATTGTGCGACTACCCTAACACCAATCTGGTTTAATAATTGTATTTTATCAGGTGTTCGCAGTCATACTTCTCGCACACACAGACTTGCCTATAGACTATACATATCATGTACAATTATATGGGTCTCCTTGGAAATCCATAATAACGTTTGTCTTATAAGGACAAGACGAAACAAGAAATAATTAATATAAACTACTAGCTTTTGCCCGCGGCTTCGTCCGCGTGGAATTCGGTTATGGCGCGCTGTTCCCTCGGGAACTGTGCATTTTTTCGGGATAAAAAGTAGCCTATGTCACTCTCTGGTCCATAAACTACCTGCCAAAAATCACGTTGATCCGTTGCTCCGTTTCGACGTGAAAGACGGACAAACATACAAAAAACACACAAACCCACACACTTTTACATTTGGATTGATGACATGACATAACAATATGAAATTTCAACTAAAACAGAAAGGCGGACTGTCTTACCGATGTTGAACAGTTTTGTTTTTCCAAATCTTTCAAATAAAATAATTCTTTCATAATTATTTCGTTTTAAGTTTATTTTTTAAATATCGATATTAAGTTTTTTTTTATATCAATATTACAGCACTGGTGAAACTGTGGCAACATTTATGTGTAATGAACTATCAAATTGATTCGCTTAATTCTGTACTCGAGTATAGTACATAAACTACCATACAAATAGTGTATTAAGCCGAATTCACATTATCTGTCGTGTTGTGTTGTGATGTTCTGTCTCTCTCTCTATAGCTTTGATGCGACACAACACAAGCCGTCACAACACACTGCATCAGATAAATGTAAACGCAACCATATAAAATGTATGAAACCGATACCGTTCTGACGCGTCACGACACAACACGAGAGACAAATGGGAATGCGGCTGTATACTATACACGGTTAATGGATTCGGATCGGATGTAATTGGATACTGCTCTACAGCTGATTGTCACTTTGATTTGTAAATGATAAAAGTATTGATTTTAAACTGGCACAACTGACATTAAATTGAATCTTTTAGAGTGGTAACTAGGGGTGACACTATTTACCGGCACGGACAATACCGACCCGATATTTCGTGTACACGCCAATGCAAAACTGCTAAGAATTTTTCGGTCGACTATACCGGATCTATTATTCGCACGTAGCGTATGACACTGACAGTTTTGACTTCGATTTGACATTGCATAGATCAAAAATAAAACTCAAAATTCTTCTTTATATTTATAAAAAGAGTCGTCATCTTCCGTCTACTAAAGTACAACGATATGAGCATTCTCTTAATAATATATACACCGAATGGGGTCGGAATAAATAGAGTAAGTAAGTACAGCACAATTTCATCGTGAGAAACAACAAACAACATGACTAGGATTTTTACTTTTATAAATCTGAAAAAAGTACCTTAGAGCTACGATAGAAGATATATTTTCTTATTTGGCAAGAAACGTTAGAATAAAGTTAAATTATGGCTACATTGGCACAGTATTAAGTACACCGGTAAAAAAAGTACCACGCCATACATGTAAGGAGAACGAGTACATAATTGCTTCAATAATCGAACTTCGCAGCATTCAAATAGAATTGAACTCGCAATGCACACAAAGCCGCTCGAGTGTCGTTAGTCATTAATGCGCAAGAGTGGTCCGCCGAATAAGCAAGATCAAGTTCGCGTGAGGTGAATGATCTGAAGACTACTAACGACATCTGTTGACGGACTCAAGTAAAAAAATGCCGTTAGGCATTTATTAGTTTACGGGTGAAATAGGTTTACCTACATCAAATACGTAGTATGACGTGCTTAGGTTAGGAGCTAGAAAGAGATCCTTGGAATACTAAGAGTACCTACTTTTGTCTGGGACAGTTTTAGGATATTGCATTATTTGAAGCTAAGAAGCAGTTTTTAATTGAACAGCTTTTAAATCGCCCGAGACTAATTAAACTCGTCTAAGACTCAGACCAAATAAAAGCTAAAGACGGACTGTGAACGGCAAGGAAAGAAGTAGCCATTAATTCGTAAAAACATGAAAAAAAATAATTGCGCCCGTCAGTAAATGAAATCTGAGTGCTGAGGCCGTATTGTCCAACGCGCTGACATTTGTGATCGCATTCACCATCTCTTTTCTACTCTCATCTTATGACGTGCGTGTGGCAGAAAGAAGTGATGAAAATTATTGTGATGCCAAGTGTGTTAGACAATAAAGCCTCAGTTCATCATAAATACAATGAAAATATAAGCCTGGTTCTAACTACATCACGCTCGCCGTGTGCATAGCATACAGTTGCACGAATAAAAATGCACATTTTGCTGTGGGCAAGCACTCCGCCTTTACTTTTTTCTAGTCTCAGGTCTAAGCTTATTGTTTTATCTAGAGGTTGATGTTAAAGTTTACATTGGTTGTACTAATGTAAGAATACTTTTCAACAGTAAACTTTATTTTTGCCAGTCTTATGCTTTTTTACTTCCAGCGTCTAATAATTACATTGACCACTGTCACACAACTGTGTTAAGTCCTGTTTTCTTACGTGACAAATATCTATGATGGATGCCGTTTCTGTTTATTTTATTCGATTTGACAGCGAACATACTATTCTAGGAACTTAACAGTGATGAATAGGTCCTAAATATTATAGGATGTTGTGACTATGTTTAATACAAAACAATTAGGTATAATTAGGAATGCTATTTACGTATTACGGGGAATATAATTTATCCTTTAAATGCACTATAATATGTCTTACTCATAAAGTTTTCTAATACATATTTCAGGAAATACTTCGTCTAGTTATAACTGATCTTTATAAATTAATATCCTACTGCCTGTTCATTTTCTAGTGAACAGAAACCGACTCCCGAAGCTATTTAACTGCTCAACAATGTTTTTTTTTTCTAATGTGTAAGTAAGATAATAGTACGGGATCTGACTACAAGTTTATCCTCTTTATCGAGTACGACATAGCAACAAATATCTAGTATAGCTGTTAACTACTCCAAAATAACATAAAAAATGTCTATATATTTTTAAACTGAGTTCCCTCTCGTGGGCCTCTTAACTATATGTATTCGATAAAAAAAACGAATGATATACCTATCAACTCGGCAGTGAAACTCAGGTAGACTTTTTACGTGTTGGGTAGGTTAAGGGCTTATATCTGGGGCACGTGGTACAGTCGCCATCAGGAGCGACCAAGGCAAGGCGATCAAAACTATCGATACATGAACTGTAACACCATAATAATAGAGTGCATGTGCCGATATTGTTGACCACTTTGGCCGCTCTGAAATACCTGATGACGACTGTACAGTCACCAGCATTAATATCTGCCACTGCGGAGCGTGCAAAAATATCTGAGACGTCCTTCCGGCCCTAGAAATAGAGTCGTATCAAATATTTATGCACGCTTGTTGTGTCAGATGTTGGTGCTGGTGACTGTACACGGTGACATATGTAAACCTTCAATCAGATCCCGTACTGAAGAAGTTTTTATGTTTACCCCTGTTAAACAATTAAAATAAGCCCAAAATGACGAGATTACGCTTCCAGAGGTCATGGTGCTACTAAGTAATATTTTTCTAAAACCTGCCTTACACGCAACGTTGTTAAATAATAAATCTTCTTCATCAATCGTTAAAGTTATACTTGGTATAATTATCATCGTGGTTATGGAATCCTTTATGTTTTATGTATCTTCCCTCAACGGTTGTTTGAATGCAAGAATTGCAGCCGAGTCTCTTGCGATCCCTGCACGTCCAGTTTATTGTGTTCTGATAACGATTGTTGATCCAGTACTTGTTGTCTTTGAAGATAAGGACCATACTGCCGGTCCGGTGAGAAGGTAGATAGTAAATTCCTGAAAATATACCTTGTTTAACACCTGAGAAGTATATTACAGCAAAGGAGCTAACTAGATTTACCTACTTCACTACAAATTCAAAATAATTCTGCTCATTACGTGATAGCTCACTTTGACTGTTGTCACTCGCTGTATTTTTGTATTGAGCACGAGTCAAAATACCTCGTTGTGAGGCGAGGATGTAGGTAGCTGAGGATAAAAGCCGGGGTCGAGGCAAGTCTAAGTGAGCCATGAACGTACGTACCTACTAAAATAGATATGAGGAGGTTTAAGGTACAGAATGGTTTGAGGTTTACTTTGGGTGAGTTTTTAAAGCGGGTGGCATGCCCTCCTCCTTTTCCAAGTACCCTACTTACTACAAGATGTCAGGATATTTTTTTCTTAATTGTAGCACCAACTTTTTTGTTTAACATTTATACAAAACAAATGAAAAATCCTGTTCTTTTTACCAATAATGGACATGATTGACTTTTTTTATCCGGACAAAGATAATAATTAATACTAGCAACTTGACACCGTCGAGCGCAGCAAATTCCCTCTCTCTCAGACCCAAGTCAGGAATTTTAGTCGAAAATCAGGAAGTGCACCGGGAATTTCAAAATGTTTTTATCTCTTAACCCTCGCTCTTGAGAAGCGAGACGACATAAGCAGCGAAGCGTATGAAGCTTTGTTTTTTATACTTAACGCTTATTTATTCTTATTACTGCTTTTGTAGTATGGAATGGCGACAAGGAGGGGATGAGAGGATATTCTAGGCAATTATGCAATGAAAAAAAAAATTCGGGATACGAAATAAATCACGTCCGTTACCAGAATACTGTATTTTCAATAGGTATATCGCAAAAATTATACTCTAAAATCTAGCAGGTCCCTACAGCAGAACGCTCGAGAACTATGTAAATATAAACAATAAGTACATCACATGATTAAAAAACATAAAAAAATAAAATCTATCACTTGAGTGTTTGTCTAGCAAAGAAATCTTTTTCTCTAATAAATCTGCCGTCATGACATTGCCTCAAACGCGGTGGATCGTGGATATGCCTCCCTCTGAATATGGATATATAGTCTCTTCCGTCTGCTCCCTTATACGTGATGACATCGGCTCTGCATCCGTGGACATCTCTTGAGGAGCAGTACCATTGTTTCTTCCCATGGGCCTGATGGTTCTTCATGTAAAACGTGAATCCGTTAAGAATGAGTAGACCAGCTCCCGTTCGTCCCGGTATGAATTGAGCTGGAACTGTTAGCAAAACCAGATGATTAGATACCATACAATAAAACGAAAATACCTTGACATTATATATTTATTTTTAGAGTGAAGTCTACACGGTCTTTTGATGACACATGGAAGCTTCACTGTCAATTTGCCTTGTTGCATGGATGAAGGAAGGGAAGAAAGGTTTTGTAAATTAATACACAGAAGAAGCCAAATCTTTATTTCTTCTTGGGATAGGGATGAAATAAATTAGATTTTTGTGTTTATTGAGAATAAAATAAAATACAATTCATCTTAAAACTAGAGTTTAAAGTTTAAATCATTATTTGCGTAATTTTTAGGTAAATAAACAATGTTTAGAAAAATATGTAATGGCACCATGGTTGAAAAAAAATTCAAACAAAATAAGGTTAAGAACGAAGTGGATCCAAACCTAAAAGCGAGACATTATTTCGGAAAAAATGTTAAAATGTCAGTAATTAATAATTACCTCATTTAAGTATTATTAAAATTTTAAATGCCATTTTAGTTGCAAAAAATATATAAATATAATATTTTCACATGGGATCCCACTTCTGATATCATTCACAAGTCACCTATACTGTTGTTTATAGAATTTTGCTCTCTCAGTTATAATTTTTCTAAGTACCTACTTAAAACTAAATTATTTTTTAAGCAAAAAAAATGCTTTTTGACTGAAGGGTTACTGCTAGTACTGTTTGCAACTAATATTGACGTCATAAATAAATAGGATTATTTGCATATCAGGACCATGTAGTATACACACATAAGACCTCAGTACTAAGTATACTAACATTCATACATACATAATTATTTGGGTGTAACAGGGATCGAACCTGTATACTGTAAGTCTAGTGCAGTGCATTTGAAGTTATAAATATTTACCTCACATTTGTTGCTCAACACCTATTTTTACCTGCATATTAGGGTGACATACACACATCAAATCTTAAGATAAACATTCATACACAAGTACACAGGGATCGAACCTGTTGCAGAATCAGGGTAAAAAAGTTTTACTGCTTGTTATTTCCATTGTATAATATCAACTAGGTATAGCAAAACTGTCCAGTTTAATTTGGATGAAATTTGTAGTCATTATTCGCGCTCAGGTCTCGCTAACAAACATACATACATAAAATACATACATACTTATCATAAATCCATTCCCTTTATCGGGTATCTGTAGCATAAAAAATATGGTTTAACCGCTAATACCTAAACCTAAAACGGTCACCATCATGTGAATTGAATGCTCACATAATACTTAGAGATAAGCAACTTAAAACTAGAAGTTTTTGCACTTATTGAAATACAAACATACATACAAACAGTTAAAATCATAATCATTTTGGTCTTTGCCAAAAGATTTTTACCCATGGTCAGGTCAGATAAAACACAGACGTACATACATACTGGACTGGCTTCACATACATACATACACGGACACATGGATAAACACACTTGAGGCAGATTAATGTGAAAGTTCTGTCCAAATAATAGCATTTGGCATGGTTTCACATACAAGTTTCAGTTTAGCTGTTGTTTAATGGTATTTCGTACATACCTACTATACACCATCATACCACCGTCACCATACACCGTCATCATCATAACTGCCATAGGACGTCTACTGTTGGACATAGGCCTCCTCCATAATAATATGATCCATGAATATGGACCTCCTAAAAGTAACGCTTGATTCTCATACAGTAATAAGTATCTTACTGTTTTTCTGAATTTTCACATAGTATATTCAAAGCACTATTAGACAATTTTTACCACCACGGCTTCAGTTACTAAGGCTTCTCATTACCAGTACTGACAAACACACTTGAATCTAGTTATCTTGATACATACATACTTATTGTTCAAATACCCCTTGCTTAATCAATTAGTTGTTGATGTCTCTAATTTTTAGCTTCTAGTAAAGTCACTATTAGGTACAACTAATTTGTATACATTTTAAATATTACAAAGATACCAGTTTAGCAGCTATGTCTGCAGTTTTTGGGTGTATATTCAAACATGATTTCTTGGAAATACATACATTACATAACAAATATGTATGGAGTAACAAACATACAATTCATACTTTTTATATATACCATATATAGAAGTTGACCAAAGGCATGTGATCATCTTCACTCATGGTGCATTACCGACCTTGCAATAAACAGCAGAAACACTTTTTTAGATGTACCTTGTTTAAAGCTTGTTTAAGTTGGAGTACTCAGCTACCTTTGCGTGTAAGAGGTTCATAAGATTGCTAATTGAAGACCTAAATTGGTTAGTTAGTTATTCAAACAAACATAATTTTTATTGACCAATTGTTTAGTCAAACTTGGTTATTTGGATACCTCATGTGACGGTTAAAACAACTGTTTACAACAGTAAGATTTTAGATGTATCGCTACTGACACAAAACAAACAAAAGCTCTAACCTGCAAGTCAGCCCTGCACGCCCAGTGATGCGTAACTAATTTTCATATTTGCTAATTTTTGTTGCTAGTTTCAATGACCTTAATAGGGTACTTGTCTAAAACTACCCAAAAAGTTATTGGTTGTACAACGAATTAATCTTTTTTGTCTCGCTTTGAGCCACACAGGAAATTCTGCTTACACTAAAATGTGCTTCACATGATAGATAGTCAGGAGTTGAACCAACTGTAAAGAATAGAAGTGCTAATTGAAAAAATGCCCTTCATTTTGCATTTTTCTTAATCCTTAGGGAAATTAAATTTAAAACTATTTTATAATCTAAATTATACTGAGAGAGCAAATACATTCAGCGACATGCTGGGAATCTATATTTTGGCTACAGAAAGAAAAAAATTGATTTGAATTTTGAATTTTTTGAATTTGAATTTGAATTTGACCACTTTGAACAGTCATCCTCTAAAACACATTTTTTTAAATAGCTAAGAGCAATAAAACAAAATAATCAGATACTTACCATTGAAATAACATGGTCTAACTACACATAAAATAGAAAAAATAACACGTTTTCCGAAATATATCTGACTTAGCTGCATGAAAAGCCAAATTTGAGAGCTGTCACACTTTGCTCTCACTAAAGATGCGCGCAAATTTGTATTTGGTTTATCATGGAGGTTGGGACCCCTTCAATGGGCAACTTATGGTCTAAAACTCACCACGCCGCCGTCAGGATCCGAGAGTTGAAACCCCAAACAGGGTAAAAGCGGGAACCAAAACTAACCTTACTCACTTCACTTTCTAACATCATTTTCTCTAATTTAACACTTCACAGCAATAGCACACTTCACATAACCCACACAGAACTTATCTAAGAACCATAAAAACTAAATCTGAACGAGATTTTAGTGAAAATGTTAAACAAAACACCAAAAACAAATTTGACATTGCAAAGCTCTTACGATAACACTTAAAGCTAACACTCGCGGCGCGGTAATTTAACACTCAAGGGTCCCATATAGACAATAAGAATCGCGAAAAGCTGAATCTCAACGCATATAGCGGAAATAAAGCTAATAACAATGTAAAACAACAATATTTGGCATCGAGAGTTATATTTTGACATTTGACGTTTCGCTTGCCCGTGCCAAAGCCAAACAACCTTTTTAAAAATTGGCTTGGATGCAAAAATTTTAAGCTTAGCATGGGCAAATAAAAAGTACTTTAACTGATACACAGAAAGAAAAATGCATTTATGAAATGGAAAGAAAAAAATTAACCATCGATTTTATCAATTTTATTAATTAAGTTTTTATTGCCGTACTTTTGTTTTGTTAGTGTTTCTGCCATCTGATGGCAGTTCATGGAACTAAGATCGACGCCAAATTATTTTAATTCTTGATCAAGCAATAAGTATCTTTTCAGTTAAGCAATAAGCGTTTCTCGAAGAAATTTAATTTATCACTAATTAAATCTCACAAAAAGTTTTAAAATAGAGGTAAATTTTAGAAAATAAAACGTTTGTTAATGGTGCTGCCATCTAGTATGGTACCAGTAGACTTTTACGCAAACCAGTGTTGTACTAATCTCACTGAAATATGCTAGAAAATGTGAAATATAGATGGCACTGTAATTAAACTTGTACTTAGTTTTAAAAGTATTCCCTAGATGGCATGAAAATCAATACCCGAGCACCACAGCACTGACTGCGGAGAAGAAACCTGTGTCCGTGCAAACGAGTTTATGAAGTCATTCATCACTTATTTGTTCACATGTCATAACATAAGGTTGACAAATTCACCCCTTCACGCGTGTATCATCAAATCAAACCAATTTAATGCGGTTTCCGCTAAAGGACGCATGGGAATTATTCTGTAGTGACAACATAACGACCCTTGAGCTCAGCTCAATGCTACGGAATAACTTATTTTTAGGTTTTTGATAAAGCACTTAAAGCGGTAGCAGCCTTTAATTTATTTTTACATTACCTACCCCAAACTTTTCTCGGTACGTTCGTGGGAGTTCGTAGAGTGAGTGGGAGATCCGGAGGCAGAACTCCCCTCCCCCCTTCCCCTACTCTATCTTTAGGCTGGCAACGCACCCGCAGTCCTAATAATGCTGTAGGTGTCCATGGGTGGCTGTGATCGCTTACCATCAGGTGACCCGCATGCTCGTTTGCCAGCTATTTGATAAAAAAATAAAATATAAGTACAACACATAAGAAAGAAAGAAAGAAAGACGAACTATCTGAGAAAATAAGATCGAAAAACGTTACTCAATAGAAACTCAAAAATCTACGAAATTCAAAAATCGAAGTTTATATTCTACCGCCCTCTCACTCTCGTATTAAATAATATTAGTGAGCTTAGAAGTTCAAATTTTGCATTTCGTAGTACCTATAGGGCCTGTACACTAACTCCGAATACACATAAAATCTATTCATTTGTAGCCTTAAAGGCGTATGAGAATCTTGACGCGCAATTTTATACAATGGTGGCGCCAGTATTGGGGTGAATGGGATAAAATTATGATTGGTGAGAACGTTCACTGATTACACTTATCGGGGCAACCGGCTTTATTAATGATCGTTGCTTAATTTACGGCTGAGTACGTTTCCATTCTCATTTTATTTAATGTCGGAGGCATTTTTGCCTGTACTTAGATATCAAAATATTATGAAAAGAAGAATTTTTATCAACTAATCAGCCTACTTTACACATATAAGCCAGGGAAGGGAATGTAGGCAGCGATTTAGCACATTTAGTTATTTATTATATTATTTTATAATTCTTTATTATATAATTATTATATTATACATAAAACACATGAAAAAAATTTTTTTTATTCGACTGGATGGCAAAGGAGCAATTGGGTCTCCTGATGGTAAGAGGTCACCACCGCCCATAAACATCTGCAACACCAGGGGTATTGCAGACGCGTTGCCAACCTAGAGGCCTAAGATGGGATACCTCACGTGCCAGTAATTTCACCGGCTGTCTTACTCTCCACGCCGAAACACAACAGTGCTAGCACTGCTGCTTCACGGCAGGATAAGCGAGCAAGATGATGGTAGCAATCCGGGCGTACCTTGCACATGTTCCTACCACCTGCAATATTAATTAACTCTTAAATTAATAAAACTTAAACTCACAATTTACTTATGAAGTTTAGAGCGGTACCTACGTACCTAACATTTGTTTGTATTACTACTCGAATGTAGCGGGTAATTAAAATTTCTTTTGACTCTTCTTAACACAAACTAAAACTAATCCTAGCAAATTTAAGCTATTTAAGAATTAAGCTCAACTTATCCCGCGTAGTGCAATACAGGATGCTCAAGAAATTGCGCACAACAAATAGTTCTAAAACGTTTACTAAGTTAGTGAACCACGTCGTGTGCTAGCAAATGCCATGCATTCTAGCGCTTGTACTCGCTAGATATAGACGGTGCAATTTCCGCTAACCTTTTTCACGTGCCGTGTATGGCACAACGAACCTGTGTATAAATACACCTTTTACCCTACTTAACTACCTGATCTACATAGTATTGCTCATTTAATGCTAATACATAGTTTCTAAATTCATCCCGGTTTTATTAATACACCTAGGTATATTTAAAAAATGACACTTCGCACACGAACCAACCACAGAAACCAACTGCTACCAGAAAAGTAGGTTAGGTTAGGTTAGAACTGCGTCCCCACAGTAACGAACTGCTACCAGAAAAGTAGGATATTATGCCATGCAATATTTTGGGAAGAGTGCTTTATTCCAAACGATACATTTGACTAAATAACACTCGGTTATTTTGAAACAAAAATTTGCCAAAAATAATAATTGGCTGATTGTAAATTTGCGATAAGTTGTTTTAGCAAATGATTTTTTGCCAAATGATAATTTGAGTAAAATATTTTGGGATATGATACTTTGGGAAAAGTTTTTTGCCCATACATTAGTAATCGCCTATACCCACAACAGAAAGTTTCATGGGACACGTAATACAAAATAATATAATGGTAAGCATAATATTGCAGAACCCGCCCTCTTCCTTTTGAACATCTGACAATGTCACTTGCAAAGCAACGTATCTAAAAGTAATTTGAGTTGTTTTGGACTAAATTATAAGACAAGACTGCCTCTGTTGTACTGTAAAAATCTTCCAACGTCAATTGCTATCTCGTTCTAGATAACCGGCAACGTGGAAACAGTTACAATTCGATCAGTAATCTTAGGCGTAACGGTACACGTTCGTATGAATTTGCTTTTCATTCTATATTAATATCCCAGGGATCGACAGGGATCGTGCATGGGCAAACGAAGTCTTCTGTTGTTTTGTTTCAATCGAATATGGAGGTAGTTTTAGAAAGGGTTAAACCGCTTTAAAGGGTGGTTAAAAGTTAAATCAAAATTGTAACATTTCTTCTGTAGGTTGGAAAGTGCTCTTTGATATGTTCTATTTTTTATACTTACAGCGCTTTCGGAAATACCATCATTTCATTGCCATGAAGAACGCAAGAAATTGGCGGAACATATATATATTGTCAAAACAAAAAATATTACTATGAAATATAGAAATATATAACATACATTAAGTGAACATTACCTAGTGGTGTAATTTGACAAGCCAACATTTTATTTATTTATTTTTTCTTCACAATATGTAATTTGGTATTAGACTTTATTTTGGTATAGAGTAATATTTGCATGCCAATTTTATGCCTAAACATGTGAGTCTACAGCATTGTCAGCTACTTATATTAACACCTATTGAGCACCATGTTTACAACGAATAAATGATTGATTAATTAGTTAAATTATATTTAAAATCAGAAGACGCGAAGAAATCTCTTACGAGTTCCTTCGTACCTGGACCTCATAGGCTCAGATTAATTCCTCAATCATTTATTACTATTAACTAACTGATACTAATATAATAATACACGATTCATTATTAATACATTTCTTTTTACAACTATTGTATGTACTGTATAACTTCGATTCCCAAGCATAAGCACTTCAGCGCGTCTTGTGTTGTAGCGTAGACACTTATCGTAAAGAGATCGGTAAGCGAACGCAAGTAAACCTTCTTATTTATTTACTCACCGTACTGTTGTGGCTGATAAATATTAGACGTATTTCTAGAGAGTACCTAAGTTACTTTATTAGATCCTAGACTTAGGCTAAACTCTAAGGTTTTCTGCCTAAAAATAATTTATTTAATTGCGGAAGTCCTCAATGAACTATAAACATTACTTTGTTCATCATCATCATATTATCAGCCGTAGGACGTCCACTGTTGGACTGGACTTAGGCCTCCCCCATGGACCTCCAGTGGCTTCTATTGGAAGCGGCCTGCGTCCACCTTGAACCTGCGGCTTTAACGGCCCAGTTGCAGAACAAATTACAAGAAAATATTATTAGCCAATTTCAATACAAAATCACTAATACCTACTATTAGCTTGTAATTTGTTTTGCAATTGGGTCCAGGTCATCCGTCCATATCGTTGGTGGACGTCCTACGCTGCGCTTGCCGATCCACAAAATTGTCTATATTTCATTAAATTTAAGAAATTGGATGACTTTAGCAACATTGACTGTGATACTATATGATAGTAATTTAGACAACGCTAACCATGTGTTTGACACAACATCAAGTGATAGAAAAGTGTCATTTTAGGCTGCATTTCCACCTGTGATGTGCTAGGAGAGGGTGTTGCGATGAATGTGTTTTTCATGAACCAATAGAAATAGAAACGCTTCATTTACTCAAGTGGAAACAACAGAGCGAAGCGAGTATATTTGCCTTTATTTTCTTCAACAACAAGCAATCTGTAATTAAAATGCATGTTAAACAGTTGTGGCAGCAGCTCTAAATACCGCGAAACTAGGGGTATAAGGGGTATATTGACTGTCGTCAAATAGTCAGCTTTCCGTCCGGGCTCGCCGTTCCATCGACCAGTCAAATAGCGGGACTAATAACAGAGACAACAAGGAGCTAGGGCGGGCTAGAAGAGGAATAAATCAAAATTGTTTCTTCACTGTTCCCATCACTGACAATGCTTTTATGAATTATTGACCTGGAACGATTACTTTGCTCACCCGCGACGTTACCTTTCCCGCGCGTTACCGCGACGTTACGCGACCATATGATAGTTACGTTTATGCAAGAAATGTTTGTTCTTTTTTTTTATTCAACTGGATGCCAAATGAGAATGGGTCCCGACTGTTGAACTTTAAATTAGCTAGTTAACAGAGTTCAAGCCCACTAGACTTGTTTTCTTTATTATGAGCTTTCATTTGATACCCTACCTACTCGATAGGTTTGAAATTTTTTTTTGATAACGCACATTTAGGCGCCAAAAATACGCCATGTTTATTTTTCAAGAATTGTATATACCTACCCAGAGTCACTCGCGTCATCAAGACGAATGCAATGTCGTATCATTTATCAAAATCGGTTCAGACGTTGAGTAATTACGAGAGTACTAGGAATAGACATACATACATACATACAGGTCAAACACATAACCCTCCTTCTTCGCAGTCGGGTAATAATAGAGTCGTGTTCACATATTATTTTTGATCAGAAGTAAGTATATGAACTCGACTGTACACTTTTTTTCAAAAATTATTAACAAAATGTTACCTTAACACGTTTGCTTAAACTTGACAAATTTTTAATACCTATAAGCTATTTAAGCCAGCCAAAACTAAGCATTTGTTAACCCAAGCTTGACAAGTGATCAATCAAAAAGTTGCATCGGCCGGGAATCGAACCCGGGCCGCCCGCGTGGCAGGCGAGCATTCTACCACTGAACCACCGATGCTTATGTCTATAATTTGAATTAATATACTACATTCAGTGGAGAAAGGTTGCACGTGCTCATAAAGATGCGCAAGAGAGTTTGCGCAAGTGAAGAAACGTAACCTTTCACATACTCGTAAATCACTTTGGTATTAGCACAGCTGTAGATAATTGGCAATTAGGTAACTAACTATAGATAGAATAAGTACTCATCACCAGACACCGTGCAGTTTTAGTTGTTTTCGATGAATCGAAGCCAAGTATAAATAGAATACTTAAAAACATCATTAATTTTAATTATCTAGTAAAACACTAGGCTGCAGTAGTGATTGGATACTTCGTCTCTAGTTACAAAGGAGTGTGGGTAAAATCCTCAGTTTTACAAAATGTATATGCGAAATATAAGTTAATTAAAGTAAACTAAATTAGAAGTATAAATTAAGATAACTACTACAGGGAAAACTAAGAGCTGGCAGCTTCCTCGTACAGTCGAATAAATTGAGTCATGACCCTGGGTGGAAGCTTTTAATAATCAATTTCACTATGATTTCGTGGACAAAAGTTTGAGATGTCAACAAGATACTAGTAGCACCAACTAGCACAAATGCTCTACCCTGGGTCACGATTCAATTTGTTCGACTGTACGTCGTATTAAATTAGCATTGCTACACAGCGAGGAAATGCTAAAGCATTAGGTATATCTGCGTGATCACTAGTTACTTTTGAAAACAAATGAAAAATACAAATAAAAACAATAGTTTAACGTTTTAAACTTTCGTGATTCTCACTCATAGTCAAAATACCACAAACGGGACTTATCACGCTATTATTGCACAAGTAATATTTACCTCGACGTTTCGGCAACGAAGAACTCGCGCTGCTAGGCAGACTTGACACCCCACACTTCAGTCTACTCGTGACCACGGCAACTGTAACGTTGCCGAAACGTCGAGGTAAATATTACTTGTGCAATAATAGCGTGATAAGTCCCGTTTGTGGTATTTTGACTAAAAACAATAGTTATTTGTGCAACAAGAGAGCAAAGTTGTTTTTTGGTGCGAGTGTTGAATTTGAATCCCGAGCAAGCGAAGGATTCTATAATTGAATCACGAGCGTAGCGAGTGATTCTAGGTTAGAATCCTGAGAGCAGTGAGGGATTCAAACACACGAGATGCAAAAAAACTTTGGTCTCGTGTGACACATACAACTTTTCACCTCAGCAGCGAGAACATAGGTTAGAATAAAATCACATATACTTACCCATTTACAAAACAAAAAATATAAAAACATATAAATAATACGATTATTAAGAAACAAATATAATAATCACATTTAGAAATCTTTACTCAAAAATGATACGTACGCCGCCATTAGGTGCATCTTTAAAAAGTCACTAAAAAGTTAAGAATGCCAGACAATGATCAAAAGTCTCCGGCAAGTAGAAAGGTTTTGAATTCGGAAAGAAATAGTGTGCAGTAACTAGGTACGATACAAATGTCATACTCACAACATGCATTGTAATTTGAACTTAAAACTACTTACTTGTAAAATATGTCATATTTTTTAATACCTACTGCAAAAAGCCTCATCTTTGGGTCATTAAAAAGGTTGAACAATAAACGTATAAATTATTATAAATGTTATTAAACATTTAAATATGATTTTATTAGGTTTTACATTACATAAACATAAATAGTTTTAGTTGCAAATTCATTCAATTTGACAAATTATATTTTCATTCATGTACTTTTTAAACACACGAATATTTTTATCGTTTTTACGGTTCGCGGCTCGCAGGTAGGAATCGCACCCCATGGTTACGATCATGACGACGGTGCTACTGTTAACACAGCCGAAGTTGTGGGCAACATCTAATTAAAATATTGTATGAACTCAGAGAAGTAGGTACCTGATAAAGCAGAACTTCCAGCGTTCTATATTGCCTCAATAATGAAGCAAAGCAATAATTGAGGCGGATGCCGTTCCGCTGACAATGGAGTTAATAAATAGAACATTGGCTCGAATCAGTGCTGTTTGTTTAGCTGGCGATTTATTGGCTTTGTTATTAAATTATGAGTATACATAGTAGGTAAGTAAATTGAGTAGTTCCCTGGAGAAAAATGTTTTAAACAAACTTACGACTAAAACAATCCCGATTAAACTAGATTTTAAAATTAAAAACACAACCGCTTCAAAATCAGTTCATCTTTTTGGGGGTTATGATGCCTCCAGTTGCTTCGATTGGAAGCGGCCTGCTTCCACCTTGAACCCGCAGTTTTAACCAGGTCATCCGTCCATCTCGTTGGTAGACGTCCTACGCTGCGCTTGCTGATCTCCGTCTCCATTCGAGAAGTTTTCGATTCGACCCCAACTGCCACCATCTGTTCTCTGTGCTATATGGCCTGTCCGTTGCCACTTCAACGAGCTAATTCCCTTGTAATTAATTCGTCTTTTACCTGCTATGAAAAATAAACATGGGAAGTGTGCTTCTAGAAACAACTAGGTTGGCGTAAGTTTGCAAACACAGGCTGATTGCAGCGGATGTGAGCTGCGCGCCTGAACCGGCCAAATTTGACTTTAATCCGATTAACAGTCATGTAAACAGGCTTCGAGGGGCTCATTACTGAAACCCGTGAAAGCAGGGGACCCATTATTAAAAGCTTTAAAAATTCCACACCAGCAGTGGCGGAGAACTGTGTTTGTTTTAAATGAGTTCTACTGGAAAACAGCGTTGCCTCATCGGAACATTGTGCTGAGTGGGGCCCATTGCTATAGTTATACGTAAAACAAACAAAATAATATTCGTGTAGGTATTGTCAAATCACTGAGTACGTCAAATTTGAGCCACTTTTATCTTGTATGAAAATTCTAAACTGAATAATGACCAATAATAATCCAAAATGACCGAATTGTGGCAAACCATGTTTTTGAAAGGAGATTAGGAAAGGGGGATCAAAAAAGATGAGGTTGGTAATACTTTTTGTTGATTTTTTACCATCTTCTACGTAAGGGGAAAATAGCTACCATTAACCTTGCATAAATATAATCGGACAACAACAACAATTTATTTAACATTAAAATATACGAGTTTAGGGCAGAACTATGTCCAACAATGGACGTCCTACGGCTGATACGATGATGATAGTCAAAGTCAAAGTATTTATTGTGATAGCGACGGTGATACGAAAGACGTTTAGCGTTTGTAAATGTAAGCCCCTTAATAGCTTACATAGACGAGGAAAACATGTTTTTTTACACCAGTTACCGCAGAAAGTAAATGCTCACGAGCCCGGGTACCTCAGAGAGCTCCAAAAGGTACACTTTATAGCACGCTTAGGGCCATCATAAACTTGCCAAGATCCGGCCAAAAAAACTCGGCCGTAACTTGCGATCGGAATTCGGGGCAAGTAAAGTTTTGACACTTTTATCTTATCTGTATCGCGTGGGGTGGAATTGTTTTAGCCGAAAAAAATGGAGGGATTATAGCCGAATAATTGTTGTTAGAAAGAAAGAGGTAATAAAAGTAGGTTGAAGTTATTAAACGTAGACTCAACAAAAAATGCGAAGAAACAAGGTCAATTAGTATAGTTCATGGACCTTTGCAAAGTGACGTCTGAAAAGCGAAGTGAAGACAAAGCATGTGTATACCTACTGCCTCCGAGGAGTTGTATTCGAAGAAATCTAAGTTAGTTAAGAGAGGTAACCTAACTCATGCAGGCTTCTCTCTTTCTCCGGATTGCTTCACGAAGACGTTCATTCCACGCCAGTAAACTCGTTTCATTCCTATTTGTTTTTCCTATAAAACCTAATAATAAGATATTCAATGTAGTGAAGTTCCCGATCAGCAGTTGAGAACTACGACCAAGACACCAAGCCCTTTCATTCTGAGGGGAAGCTTGTGCTCTGCAGTGAGACATATAATCCGAGATGATGATGAGATCATTCATTTCACAATATCTGGGCGTTTAAAAAGTGTAAGTGCCTTTTTTTACAAAATAATACAAATTTTATGAGTCAGTTAGTGACGCCCATACCGAGTGTACATGAAAAAAAAAACGTTACAAAACTGACGTTTTTGTTTCGGTATTTTTTTTAACTATGGGAATCGATTGTGCTCTTGATTCTGAGTTGGAACAAACTTTTTTTTCTAAAATTGGAAATAAAGGTACACGTTTTGTGAAAAAGCCCGTCATCTACCTTCAAGTGATTGTTTGTAACAAATACGAAATACTCCATACCATGACTAGACTAGAATTACTTTCGCCTGTGCCTAATAACCGTAATAAAGAAACAAACTTAGCCTCTTGCGCGCAGGCAAATGTTTGTCCTAAACGTTACTTTGGTCCACTTCTGCGCTTAACTGGCAAAAACAGAGTTTACGGTCGTACGTGCCTACGACACTTGTATAAAGTCTTATTTAGGCGAAGCGAGAATACCTATCGTGTTGCAGTACATTGCTGTTTATGATCGACAACTTAGATATCCATAGCGACGCGACCCCGCAATGTATTGAAACCGTATATCTCTCACACCGAATAAATAAGACTTTACATGTCTTTGGTTGATTTTTTTATATACTATCGTTTTCAATTAACTGAAAGTTTGGATTTTGTTGCACTAATAATACATGTGGAATAACGACATCTGTGTGTCAGAAATGTATTATTAACAAAATGCCACTCAGGCTTAACTACCTATATAACGAATCAATTTAAACATTGGAGATGATTTCGTTTTTTTTTATCGTCACGATGCATTCTTTGTTTCCGATCTAAAACAAGAACCAATTTTAAGTGAACGTCACTACTTCGTATAAAAAATAGAATAAATTGTAATTTTATCCCGGATCAAGAGTGGGATTAGGGCGGGGGATTTCCCAGGGGGAGGCACGCACTGATTAGTTTTTAAACCTACTTATCTGTTTTCTATTAACTCTTATTGCCACTTTCTTCAACTATTTACTTCTGCATTGATGCAAGAATATTAAGTATTTGAACACTTCCATTTATATTTCGTAGTGCTTTAGCACTTAAGCGCAATTACCCTCGTATTAGATTTTTTTACTTCCGACGCAAAAACTGATGGATGTTATTGCTCGACGTGTGTATCTGTAAGTTTGTCTGTGGCTTACTAGGTAGCACCCGAACGAATGAATCTATTCGGATGCACTTTTCTATAGACAATAAAGTTACTTAATCGTGATGATCTTATTCGTGACACACATTGTGCAATAGGAATAAAGTATTGAGTATTGAGTTGTAAGGAGGCGATACGTACCAGGAAACAAGTTAAACTGCCGAATGATGAGTGAATACTGTTTACCAGTGTACCTAAATACATCCGTATTATATATAGGTAGCATTAATGGGAGAGTGTGCGTGTGGCGCAGCTCACACTACTCCTTCAACTGGGAAAAAAGAAAGAAAAATATAGTTAGATATTTTTTTTATACAAAAATAAAACATTCCAAAATAAAGCAAACACTTTAGAAGTAACAAGTATTTAAAAAAAATAGTAAAAATTCTACATTCCTGTTTAAATAGTTATCCGAAAAACCACATACTGCAAATATATAGGTACTTCAAACGATGTTTTAGAAAATAATTTTCTATTGCTTTGGTTGGCTCGACCTCCTTTCAGCTTTCCCGATTGTAGCACCTCGCCCTCGACGCCGTCCTCTACCTGTGGAAGCATACCGAAATCAGTTCAATAACTTCCTGCAGCAAGCCTCCGTACCGAAGTCTTTTTTTATGGTTTTTTTCTACATTTTCTTAATTTTTCGTCCAAATTTTCTCTTCTGTTCTGCTTCTTTCTTGATTTCGCTTAATATTTCATACTCATCTGTATTACTTTATTTTATTAACCTATTTCTTCACTTTTATTTTCTCTTCCATTTAGTCATTATTAATTTAAATTGTTTTGTTCTTTTATTACGAGTATTTCATCTCATTTTATTCATATTTTATCTTCTTACTTCCTTAATTTTTTCTATACATTAAATTCTTCATATTTAATGTAATTTTAGGGGAAGTTGAGAGGTGGAGTAAAAGCACCTTTGTCGGGTTAATTTGAACTTATTGTAATTACATTAATACTAGGTATATGATTATAATATCTACTAACTATACTGAGCCGCACAAAATTTGGCCCACTCTCCATTCAAAATTACCTATAACTGCATACATTTGAGGTTCAGATTTTTTGCGGCTCAGTTACCTACCTACCTATGTTGAACTGAACCAATGCGCTTGAGAACGGTAACGCATTCCTCATGTGACGGCACAGTTATTTTTCTTTCTTCAATAGATTATTTTGATATTCTTCTTGATCCCTCTGTCATTTATTTCTCGATTCTTTTTCTTCGCCCGTTGCTTTACTTTCTGCGTGAACTTTCAAGTTTCAGCAGCGATTTTTTGTCTTAACTTCCTAAATGTTTGTAATATCTTCCGATACCCATAACTTTTTCTTATAAGATTCTTCCATCCTTTACATTATGATAATTAATTTTAGTTAAAGTGCAGGATATTTTTTTTATTGTCAGTAAAATACTTAAAAAAAGTTCGTAACTTTTCATTTGTTCAATATTTTAGTTTTATGAGTAGTTTGTTTCAGTTAAAATGTCGAAAATGCGCTTAACATGGGATTTTACAACTTCTTTTGTTGCTACGTATGAAAGGAAAAGAAAACAAAGAGACATAATAAAACTGACCGAAGTGTGGCACGTGTACTGGAGTAGCTCAACCCTTCTTGATCTTTGAAATGAAAGTTTTTTTAGCCGTCTATATTGTAACGCAAAAAGGAAAGCCAGTTAGACACTAACAAAATGTTGCACTAAAGCCTAGAAAGTTTCTTATCACTATACACATCCCCTCCTATGTATATTGTTTAACAATGAAATCTCTCGCTCGGGTTTTATACCTGAACTGGACACTTTTAAGTAGGGGGAGGGGGGGTATTGTTTTCCAAATACAATTACACTGCGGCTAACATTCAGGTAAAAATGTCTTTTAAATACCTACTATTCAAAAATTGTACAATGTGATTTTGACACAGTATATAATTATTAATTTAGAAACGCACGTCGTGCAGTGTAATACCAACAAATAACATCAAAAGTATCAAGATTTTTTGTTCACAGTATACTTTGGGCCTACCAACACACCTGCGTAATTGTTTTACAACCCTACTTGAAGATAACAATTAAACAATAGATGTTGGAATTGGTTGGTTTTAAGTACTTTTCGTCATTTTAACTAAAACAAACTATACTGGCATTGATTCTTTTTATTCTGAGTACACTTGCATAATACCGTCCTTTGAACAAAATACTAGGTATTATCCCCTCGCATTTCTTTCGTGAAAGTTCAGTAAGAGTGTTCATTTTGTTATATCTAAACACGTTCACACACTGTTTTATACAACAAAGAGGTAAGTCACACTTCAACAATCTACTAAGAACCCCAAGCGCTTTGGAACAAAGGTTTTTTGAATGGGATAGCCTTACACTTGTAACCTTGTGTTAAGTGAGTGTCATATCGTCACGTAGAGGGTAAGGCGAGGGCGGATTTAATTGTAACATGTTATTACATGTTAGTATATACGATGCGTTGACTTGGTTTTAGCGTTATTAAACTACGTCAGTCACCTGGATAAAGGTTTTATATTTATTTGTTTAGATTAGGTAAGAAAAATTCTTCTTGTATATATATTATATTTGCTCCAATACACAGGTTAATAATTTTAATTTAAAAAATAGGCTTCACAAACCTTCGTAGGGGTGATATTATTCTGTTAATTTTAATGGGACTCATAAACCGTCTGTCTGCCAAACCCATATACCAGCGGTAGGTCTACGGAAGCCATAAAAATGATTAAACACATTATATCATACATTAGATCGTACATTTTGAATTGCTTATTGTGTATGTGGTGTTCAAAACAATGAACGTTCACGGTACAATTAAAGCTGATTTGTAACACGTATTTGTAACACGAGCAAATATTAAAACATAGATCGTACCTACTCGTCAAACTGAAACACATTAGATCAGCGACTTTTAAAAATAATAGTCTTTAGATTTTACCTTTTTCATACAAATTAAATAAGTGCTGTCATCAATGTACGCCATCCTAGAACCCAACTGACGTCGCCTTTCACGCTAGAAATATTGTTACGTTCGTGGGGTGGGTTCGTGATTGAAAAGCACTTTTAACACCGATGAATAAGAGTAGGATTTATTTTCACACTGTTACTTAACTTTACAAAACACTTAAAACAGTTCACAGTAATTTCGCACTCTAAAACTCACTTACAAGTCGCTTTGATTCTCTTCGATGTTTATCGCTCGGTATCGCATTCGAAACTGTCTTCGCCGCAACCTCACCCGGCTTATATACCCCCGGTGAATCGGTCCACAAAGTTCGAGAACAGTCCAGCTAGGGCGACATACCTACATCTCGAATGTTCCGGAAACGAGTAGAGTGTCTGTCTCTTTCATGTGCTATCTCTTTCACTCCTATTGAAAATTTCGCCATATACTGAAATGTACTTCAGAGGCCCATAAGGGGTCCTGAAAACGCCTGAAAACGGGTTTTCAGGTTATGGCGTCATCGGATAGAGGGTGGCCTGAAACGGACTGAAAACATGTTTCAGGCGCCTGAAAACAACGGCAACTTGGGTAAAATTTTGATAAACTAATATGTGATAGAGCATCCTCTGAAACGGCCTGAAACCGTATTCCAGCCTACTGAAAACGCCTCCAATGGGTCGAAAAGCACGATCAAAGTTTCCACCTAACCCACCGCCGTAACACTGCCCCTCCTAAGACATGCTCGTCCCGAGCATCATTAGATCCATGGTATTTGGCCAACCGATCAACATGAACAATCTTACAGGGGCTACGCGCGTTACGCTGTATCCGGTATGTGACATCGTTGATCCTAGTGACTACTTTGTACGGCCCTTCCCAACTCGGTGATAATTTCGGGGACTTCCCTTTTTTCGCATAGGGTTATGTAGCCACACCAACGATCCTTCCTCAAATCTCGTCTGGTTAGACTTCCGGTCATATCTGGTCTTCATCTTTTCGCTGGCCTGCAGTCCGTGTTCACGAACATGATTGTGAACACCATCAATCCGATTTCGCAGTTCACTTGCATATTCTGAAATCGTCTGTGGTGCATCTGGAGGTCGTCCTGTCAGTAGATCCGCAGGTAACCGCAATTCTCTTCCAAAATTAGCACACGCAGGTGTCACGGCCGTGCTTTCGTGAACTGCGGTCCGATATGACATTAAAAAGAGTGGAATATGCCTGTCCCAATCTTTTTGATGGCTGTCAACTACTTTGGCCAAATGTCGTTCCAGAGTCTGATTGAATCTCTCGACCATCCCGTCTGACTGTGGATGATAGGACGTAGTCCGAGTTTTATGAATCCCCATGACTCGGCAAGTCTCCTGAAACACCAGAGATTCAAAATTTCTTCCCTGATCGCTGTGGATCTCAAGAGGTACTCCATACCGACAAAATACTTCAGCCACTACCGTTTCCGCTACTGTGACTGCCTCTTGATTTGGAATGGCAAATACTTCAGGCCATTTGGTGAAATAGTCCATGACCACAAGGATGTACTTGTTTCCGCGGTCAGAGATCGGGAACGGGCCTGCGACGTCCAAAGCAATTCTTTCCCAAGGTGCCCCCACATTATAAACTTTAAGCGCACCTCTACTGCGTGTATGTGGCCCCTTGACCGACGAGCAGCTAGTACACTTCCTACACCAGTCTTCCACATCTTCCCGACAGTGTATCCAGTAAAAGCGTTGTCGAATCTTCATCAGAGTCCTTTTTACTCCTAGATGCCCGCCGGAAATGCCATCATGAAAGGATCTTAAAACATCGCTAACTCTCTTTCTTGGTACGACCACTTGAAGGTGAGCATCCTTTCCGTTCGCTGACTCCCATTTCCTACACAGTACGCCATTGTGCATAATCAGACTTTCCCATTGCGCCCAGTAGCTCTTGGTCACTGTACTCATCGGAGCTACTTCACACCACTTTGGTTTGGGCATTCCACCGTTAATCCAGTCGTAAATGGGTTTTATGTCACGATCTTCCTGTTGTGCTTCTTGCATGACAGCGTCACTCCACTCTTCGCTAACAGTGTCGGTCCTCAACATCTTCACGCAGTCCTTATCCTCTTGTCTTAAACAGTGTTTGCAGTCATCCGGACAAGGCCTTCGGGAGAGGGCATCTGCATTTCCATGTGACTTTCCACTTCGATGCTCGATGGAAAAGTCATATTCCTGCAGTTGTTCGATCCAGCGTGCCACCTGACCCTCGGGTTCTTGAACTCTAACAACCACTTTAAAGCAGCATGGTCAGTCCTGATTCGGAACTTGCGTCCAAGCAAATATTTGCTGAAATGCTGCAAAGTTTTAACGACTGCCAGCAATTCTCTCCGAGTGACGCAGTAATTTCTCTCGGGTTTCGATAACGATTTACTGAAATAGGCTATCACAACTTCCTGATCTCCTTTGTTTTGTGACAAGACTCCTCCGATGCCAGTATTGCTTGCATCAGTGTCAACAACAAACTCGTTATCCGGGTCGGGATATTCCAAAATCGGTGTTTCACAAAGTCTCTGTTTGAGATCTGAGAAGGCTGCTGCACACTGATCATCCCAATTAAATGGTCGTTTCTCTTCCGTCAGCTGGTGCAAAGGCTTTGCTATATCCGAGAAGTTCTTCACAAATCGTCGATAGTACGAGCAAAGTCCTAAAAAGGCACGCACTGCTGTCTTGTCTTTCGGTGTTGGCCAGTCCTTAACTGCACTTATCTTCTCAGGATCTGTCTGGATGCCTTCTGATGAAATTACATGTCCCAAGTAGTTAACCTTACGCTTGAAGAATGAGCATTTCTTCGGACTTAGTTTTAAATTTGCGTCACGCAACTTGGACAAAACTTGCTCCAGTTTCTTAAGGTGGTCATCGAAATTTTTACCTACAATTATGATGTCATCCAGATACACTAGGCAAGTATCACCCAGGAGGCCGGCAAGTATTTGCTCCATTAACCTCTCAAAAGTTGCCGGTGCATTGCACAACCCAAACGGCATAACATTAAACTGCCAAAGTCCTTTACCAGTTGAGAAGGCTGTTTTCTCTTTATCTTTGTCCTTGATTTCCACTTGCCAGTATCCACTTTTCAAATCCAAGGTGGAAAACCATTTCATGCCGTTTAAAGTGTCCAAAGTGTCGTCTATCCTCGGCAATGGATAACTGTCCTTCTTAGTCACGTCGTTGAGTCTACGATAGTCAACGCAAAATCTCATAGTTCCATCCTTCTTTTTCACCAAGACTACTGGAGAACACCAAGGGCTGGTCGACGGTTCTATTACTTTGTCCCTCCTCATTTCCTTGATCATGTCTTCGACTTCTTTTTCTCGAGCTACTGGAACTCGCCGAGGTCGCTGTCGAATAGGCATGACATCTCCAGTGTCGATCTCGTGCTGCACTACTCCAGTTCTCCCGATATCACTGTCATGTGCAGAGAAGACACTCCTATAGCGCTTTAGTAGATTACGCGCCTTTAGAAGTTCTTCCTCCGTGAGATCATTCTCGCAGTTTTCCAATAATTTTCCAATATCCACAACTTCTTCTTGCAACTTGTTCTCGCTTGGCCCATGGCAACTCCGTATCCAAGAGATTGCCTCGCATGTCCCCATAAGGGTTCCTTTACTTAGGACGTGTTGAGTGTCACTTAAATTAAGAACCCTTATAAATGCTGCAGATGACGTCATTACCACTGTGCGAGCTGGTATCCACGGCTTACTGCCAGCTATTTTCTCTATTAACACGCAGGAATGAGATCCTTGTCTCACACCATATGGCAACTTCACTGGAACTAGGGCTTGCGATCTCGGTTGAAGTGTAGTCCTTCTAGCGCAGAAGACATGTCCACCCACTTCACCCTCCATAGGAACTTCATAAGCCCCAAATTTCAGCACGCCGCCTTTTAAGTCGATCTTACAATCGTACTTCCTCATAAAATCTAGACCAATAATACAGTCGTCTACGATGTCAGCAATGATGACTTTGTGCCAGTACTTCTTTTCTCCAATCTTTACTGACACTTCTTGCTCCCCTTGGACGGAAATGTTCTGGCCGGTAGCCGTTTGCAGCTGAAGATGCATTGGTCGGACTAGATGATCTCTGATCAGGTGTTTTAGCAGTCGAGAACTGATCACAGTCCGAGAAGCTCCGGTGTCGATAGTAAGGTGACATGGTACTCCACCAATTTCTCCTTTGACAGCCAGACTGTTCCCGTTGTTCGCCTGGGAGATCATAACTGGGACATTTTGACCACCAGCCAGCACTCGTCCCATAGTCCTGGCTTTTACTCGTTTCCCTGCTGCTGCCGCTCTGGATTACCAGAGCTTGCTGGCCTCTCCATTTGGTCCGAGTCTCGTCGCCTCCAATGTCTTTTCGGGCAGCCAGATTGCATGTGTCCTCGTTCCCGCAGTTGTAACATCGAGGTCCCGTTTCTCGAGGTGGAGCAATCGGCTCCCTGGCAGCGACTTCGCGCACCCTGAAGGATCTTGTTGGGTCCTGGCGTACAGCTTCCACCTCGAGGCATGGGCAAGCGCATCCTTCAAACTCCCATGGTGACCCAGTCGTACAGCAGCCCTCACTTCAAAGTCTCGAATCCCATCTATGAATGTCTGCACTAGCATTCCATCCGTAAAAGAGGATGAATCTCGGTATGCTTTTTGGACCAGTTTCTCTATTTCTAGGCCCACTTTTGTAATGACTCATTACGACCCTGGGTCCTATCCTTCAGTTGAGCTCTGTAGACGTGCTCTAGATGACTGTCACCGAAGCGTGCTTCTAAAGCTTCAAGGAGACGGTCATATGTCTTATCCTTTCCCAACGTTTCCAAGATACTGAGAGCTTCATCCCGTAGCGCCAAACTCAGTGCCGTTTTTGCATAATCCTTGCTCCAGCCATTTGTTTCGGCAACCAACTCGAATTGGTGCTTGTATGCGGCCCATGAAGAGGTACCATCAAATGGAGGTAATTTTAACTTTTCACCTCCTGTGGCTGGTGCACCCGATAAACTAGTGGTGCCGTTGGCCACTTTAATCTCCAACTTCTGGAGGCGATTCTCGTGGCCTTCTACCTTTTCGTTGACACCGTTGAGGCGCTGTTCGTGATTTTCGACTTTAATGTCAACTGCCACAATTTTATCCTGGACCTCAGCCATCTCCTTTTTCCATTCTGCGGTTGCGTCGTGTACCTCACGGAGGAGTTCGAACTGGTTCTTTTGTTCCTCCTGTAGAATCCTAGCTTGTTCTTCCTGAGCTTCCTTCTGACCCCGTAGCTCTTGCTGCAGGATTCTAGCTTGTTCCTCCTGCTTCTAGCATGTTCCTCCTGCCTTCTAGCTTGTTCCTCCTGCCTTCTAGCTTGTTCCTCCTGCCTTCTAGCTTGTTCCTCCTGCCTTCTAGCTTGTTCTTTCAGGAGGACCAGAATCGCACTGACGTCTATTTCCGACTTTGGGGAAACTGCCACCGCTGTATCTGACGCTGCGGCGGTGTCTGTAGGGTCCCCAGCTGCGGCGCGGCTTCGGGTCTGCATCCTCTCCTTCTCTTCTTCTCGCGGAGTAAGCGGCATTTTCAATCCCACTTCTGACACCAAATGTTACGTTCGTGGGGTGGGTTCGTGATTGAAAAGCACTTTTAACACCGATGAATAAGAGTAGGATTTATTTTCACACTGTTACTTAACTTTACAAAACACTTAAAAACAGTTCACAGTAATTTCGCACTCTAAAACTCACTTACAAGTCGCTTTGATTCTCTTCGATGTTTATCGCTCGGTATCGCATTCGAAACTGTCCTTCGCCGCAACCTCACCCGGCTTATATACCCCCGGTGAATCGGTCCACAAAGTTCGAGAACAGTCCAGCTAGGACGTCATACCTACATCTCGAATGTTCCGGAAACGAGTAGAGTGTCTGTCTCTTTCATGTGCTATCTCTTTCACTCCTATGGAAAATTTCGCCATATACTGAAATGTACTTCAGAGGCCCATAAGGGGTCCTGAAAACGCCTGAAAACGGGTTTTCAGGTTATGGCGTCATCGGATAGAGGGTGGCCTGAAACGGACTGAAAACATGTTTCAGGCGCCTGAAAACAACGGCAACTTGGTTAAAATTTGATAAACTTATATGTGATAGAGCGTCCTCTGAAACGGCCTGAAACCGTATTCCAGCCTACTGAAAACGCCTCCAATGGGTCGAAAAGCACGATCAAAGTTTACCACCTAACCCACCGCCGTAACAATATCAAACATTATGCTTTAATAATAATAATAAACGTTTATTGCAGACCAGGGTCCATAGATTGTTAGTAACATGTAATCTTATTGAAAAGGGTTAGTAACACAAAGAAATAAAATACATACAACCCTACACTACTGTAATACTTTACATTGCTTCTTCGAATAAACTTTAAAGTGTACTCGTAATAAAATTAAAAATAAACTAATTATTTTTAATAGTCGCTTAACTAATGTGTTCAGTTTGAGGAGTACGATCTGTTTGAATTATTTGCTCGTGTTACAGGAAACACCGGTTATAGTTAACGTTCTGAATTTATAGTTTTCTTGCTTATTACTTTTTAATTTTAAAAAGACTGCATCGGCCGGGAATCGAACCCGGGCCGCCCGCGTGGCAGGCGAGCATTCTACCACTGAACCACCGATGCTTATACGATAATATTAAAATTGATAATTATATTATGCTTTAGAAAGGAATTCTTCACGATGTGCTTGCGATATACTTTTACTAATCTCAGAGAATAACTCTACAATTTGTGATTGCAAGTTTGTTATTCAGAGAAAGAATGCTTTCTCGTAACGGTTCTATTATCGCACCTAAGTATGTATAATAATAACATTATTTGAGTAACGTGTTATTTTTAATTTTCGTTAACTTTAAAGGAATATTCAATAGGTCAAATGAAGTCAATTTCTCCAAGAAAGCAGTGGCCTAACTTTTACTGTTCAATATTAAAATCTGTTTTAGCTACTTTATTGTACATCATCATCAGCCCACAGCAGTCCACTGCTGGACATAGGCCTCTTCCATGGCGCGCCACAACACTGCCTTCAGCCCCTCGCATCCATCCACCGCCAGCGACCCTATTAAGGTCGTCCGTCCACCGTGCCTCAGGACGCCCTCACTACGTTTTCCCTTCCGTGGTCCCCATTCGAGGACTCGTCTGCTTCACCGTAATGTACATAAAACACATGAAATTAACAGTTACTTAACAAAAACGAAAAACTTAGAGATAGCCTTAAATATTTTAGCTATGTTTATAAAGGTCATATACACGTAATGAATGTCACGTGACAGTTGTCAATGCATTATTGGTTCTTGATCCTTGCACTTTCTGATATGTATAGTATAATAAAATGGACCATTCTTATAGAACTTTCATTATCTTCAGTCCACAGACTACAGGAAGTTAAGTACAAAATTAACTTTTACTTATTAAGTTAAACCATTAATCATAGAAGCAGGGTAGTGCAAATGAATTTAAACTAAGTTGAGGTTAAGTAATTAGCATAAGCAGTTAAGTTTACTTTGGCTTAAATCTTAACTGCGACGGACGCGGGTAAACTCTATTTAAATACTTAGGTATATATATTGTACTACAGTTTAGTTCATAAATTTGTGAGCAAAAATTTTATCAAAAATATGTGAACATGCTTCTGCTGTTCTACGCCGTTAACAATAGAGTCGTGTTCAGATATTTTTGAAAAAAATTGTACTCACAAGTATATAAAAACTCGACTCTACCTACCTATGTACAGGACCATGCTCAATTTAGCAAGAAGAAATTATGATAAAACTAATATTATACGATTATGTAAATCAGAAAGTTTGTGATTGTGTTTGTGTGTGCTGTAAGCAATAAAGCCTAGTGGTTTGACCTATGGCCTCTCAAAGTAGATTGTACAACAAGAGCATAAAACGAGCCCTTCGACGTGTCTATCCACCCTCGCCGTACCGGCTCGGGTGGCTATATGAACGTCTCGGGTAAAATGTACAGTCTGCTTTTCACTTCGAGGAAATTAAGTAACAATTGTTCACTTAGGTACTAGGTACCTTTTATTTTTATGCATTGCTATGTAATTATAATTTTTTGTTTTATTTTCAGTTTTCATTTTAAGTTTTACTTACATAAAATAATAATTATTAAAAAAATATATTGAAACTTTTTTGTCTGTGGCTGTTGACACCTGATTACCTTGGTCTTAAAAGATGATTTTACTTTATGCACTAGAGCATAAAAAGTAATTTTATGTCGCCTAGATCCAGCATAAATAAATACCAACTTTATGAGCATGAGAAGTAAAAAAAATATTTGGCTAGGTAATTGCAAAAAGGAACATTGCATCGGCCGGGAATCGAACCCGGGCCGCCCGCGTGGCAGGCGAGCATTCTACCACTGAACCACCGATGCTTATACAGTTATGTTAAAATCGATAAATAGATTCTGCCTCAGAAAGGCGTCATCATGATGTGCATACATACGTGCAATGTTGTGTATAGTGCTATCAAACCATTAACCAATGAACCGTGCGTGACCCCATTGTTGTGCCTTTTACCCGACTGCCCGAAAGAAGAATATTTTGTTTTTCGAATTTATGTTTGTATATTTCATTGGTTCTCTTTGTAGCCTAAAAAGCTGGACGGTTTTTAACATATATCAGAAGACCTATGTGCCCTGTAATAGTACGTATACTTATACCTAAAGATGATCGTAAAAATCACTACAAACTTTTTTGTCAGCTTTTAAATTTGTACGGGACCCTGAACGTGCTAGACCGACTCGCACTTGGCCGTATTTAATAGAAAACTAGTTTTATCGTGGCATCAAAAGTCGATTTATTTTTCTACAACAATACCTAATCCATTTTATTTATCAAAGGCATTAAAAAAAGCGTGCTCGAGTAAATTCTATCCATCTAAAACAACAATAATAATAATAACTCATTGTAGGCGATGGGTGCCAGTCTCAGCTTTAGCTAGATTGTCTGTATAACCCAGCACAGTCATGTTCACGCAGTTCCTCCATTTCCACGCTGTAGAACACACATAAATCACACAAACCCAACTATTACCGGCACATCCGTATTAGAAGATTAAAAACCGGCCAAGAGCATGTCGGACACAACCAAGATAGGGTTTCGTAGTATAACGGAATTTTCCAAGTTTAGGTATATTTCATACCTTAGACTGCTATTTACTCTTAAACTACTAATAATTCTCAAGAAATCTTAGACTTATAATTTTCTTTGTAAATTTGATATACTTTACTACCACTCAGAATTTTCTCAAATTTTTCCACCCAACAGTTTAGATTTTAAAGGGCGGGGGACGCTATATTTTAATGAAAATTTGCCCTTTAAAGTTGAATATTTCGTAAAAAGATCACTGAACCGAAAAATCGTCTTAGCTACCCCCCAATAGTTTTTAAAGACCTATCCAACAATATCCCACACTATGGGGTAAGTCGAGAAAAAAAACTCGCCCCCACTTTACGTCTAACTACGGAACCCTAAAAAAAGAGTCAGGCACGCTCATACTCAACCAATTTGGCTTTTATAATATTAGGTCTAGTAGCTTGATCTATGGACTCTTAAGGAGAGGATCTTCGGTTCAAACCCGGGCCCGCAGATCTCAGTTTTTCGAAAATCGCGTGTAAAATTACATTTGAATTTACCACGAGCTCTACAGTGAAGGAAAACATCATGGGGAACCTGCACAAACATGCCAAGCTATTCAATGGTGTGTGTGATGTTGATGTTCCCATAACCACTGAGTCCGCGTGGGAACTACGACCTAAGCCCTCTCATTCTGAGAGGAGACCTGTGCTCAGCAGTGGGACGTGTTATAGGTTGGGATGATGATCAGACATTTAATGTACATACATATCACGGAACACATTTTGACATGTGTTCCAACTAGGTCAACTAGGGGCTGATACACACCATAACTAAAGGTACGACCACTTCAACATTTGTAACACAGCGAGCGGTAGAGCATAGCGATACTCCTAAACATCATCTGTCAAACCCCGAACCCTTTGTATGGCGGCCATGTTTTATTATACCGCCCCTTGTATTTATGACGCAAGAAATTAGGCTACCCACAAATTATCGCACCCTCTGTCTATGGAATGGATTCATTACATTTATTAGACCGGGTGCTATATTTCACAAACTTCAGGCTACGTGATGCGATGGAGAGATTTGTTGTGAATATGAATGTTATCTTAGCTTAATCGGATGATTTGATGCCAGGACATTTGATTGAAGTGTAGATATTTTCTTTTCAGTTTGTTCTCTCCGGAAAAGGCTAAGGAAAGATAATCCATACTACCTCGTTTCGTTTGTAGTGTGCTAATGACGTGACACCTAATAAATCCATGCAAAGAACAAAAGGGTAAACTGAATAAGGTGTGTTGCCGTTAAATTCCCAACTGACAACTGGGGAATCCAACCAACAAATAGTCTTAATCGCATAAATACGGTAATAGTGGCGTGTGGTGCCATCCATTACAACTACCGTTAGACTTCTACACACCACACCTCTTCACACGTCTGGCGCGTAAAGCTATAGGATCTTAGATTTTTTTGAGCAAAACTAATAAAAACAGGTACTTAAAACTTGTTTGAACTACTATGTTCTAATGTTTGTGAAAGCGCCACTTTTAGTCAAGATAAATGTTCTATTAACTATGATTTATACTCTAGACTTGCAGTAATAAAACAGTTGTGTGCAAACCACGTAGTTGCTTGGCTGCCACGTGTCACAGAGGCAGTTATAGTCCACATTTTAATTGATGTTGTGGAACTTCTCGAGCAAGATTTAATTTCGTTTAGCACTGTTAGTTATCTGAAAAGTTCTGCAACGTTGTTTCACAATTCGAATATTCAACCTATCTCTTGCCTCAAAACTTGCGTGTGCCAGAAACTACATTGTCGAACGAACAATCAAAGTAAGTACTTGAATCAAACTTGAATGGACTGACTAAAGTGGGACCAAACTGCCATGCTCTTCATGGTTCAGCTGGAGCAACAATGTGAGAGGTTCTTTCCCAGTAATTGAAATCAAGCAATCACGATGAATAATGACGGTTGCTCAAAAATTCATCCATATTACCCACAATCACTTACTTCTTTTAGTTAGTACTCGTACTATCATTCTTTGCTTTCTAACGTAAACATCGAACATTGAACAACTGCTTTTTCATCAAATGTCAAAACTTCAAAAAGTTCAAATCTGGTGCAGGCGACTCAGCATCCGGACATGCAGTTTTGCTTCCCCTGGGCTTTTGGCACGACACTAGTGATTTGGTTGCTGAAACTGTGCCAAGAGTTTACTCAATGTTAAGGTACGGAAACAAGATAAATATCTCATTTTGTTTGCTACTTGAAGATTTTAGGTAAGTTTCTATGAAATATAAATCATTCAACTTGTATCAGTTCCTTACTGTTGTATCGTGTAAATATTGAAAACACTTGAAAAATTACATTGTCAACATAAAACAGACGGAAACGAATCTACAAGTAGAACTTATTAATATTATAATGACCATGGGTGCAAAAGGACTCTGCTTTCCAAGACAAGGGAACACCTCTCTTTTATCTGTTCAACGTTATTATTGCTAGTAATATATTCCAACTAATCCCAAGATTTGTTTGTCAAACTCAGAATGTGCTTCCGTTATGACAATGCGGAGAACCGCAGGATCGATCAATCGGTTAAGGGCAGGTTACCTGAAATCTAACAATATACTACTCTATCAACTTTATACATTCAGAATTTCCTCTTTTTCATAGGGTAGTTTTTATGTATGATAGGGGGAAAAGGAGTAGGCGGGTCACCTGATAACTAATAATGCTGAATTACGGATGCATTACCGGCCGTCTGAAAAATATTGCAAATTAATAAACGATCTTAATTATTTAACGGTACGATATTCAAATTCAAATTAACTCTATAAAAAAATCACGAACTGATTTACTGGTTTGTACTTATTTAAGTTTATCAAATCCTTTCTCGCAAACAATAGCGATTGATATTTAAAGGTGACTTTGTTCATATGGCTGCATCGCTAGCCCAGCTTTGGTAGTTTTGAGGGAATGGAGATGAAAAATGAGAAGTTAAGGCCTTTGATTAAAGACTTTCTACGAGTATTTTTTGTATGTTTTGTATGTTGCATCCACGCAAAACCTTTCATGCTGCTAAAACTGGGGCATCGGACCACGTTTATCTGAAAATATAGCACAAACGTTACTTCAAAAATGAGTCACATTGACGCTTGAGCTTATCCCAAAATATTTAGATGTATCATATATGACTCCTTGAACAGGGATGCTGTGAAATATGTCCATAATCCAACAAAATAATTGAAAACAAAAGCATTGCAAAACCAGCTTACGCCAACCATTTATGGGAATAACTTTCCTTTATGAGAATAGGCCAAAACCGTTCAACTCGTACAGTTATTCGAAAGATAAGTTATCGTACGAGTATCCGTGACGAACATACGAATGCGATGATTGTTCTGATAAGATGTTAAAGGGGGAAGATGAGAATAATGGTGCCATAAGGATAATCAAGAAAATCTGCTCATATGTACCTACTATGCTTTACATAGATCTATATTTATTTATTTTATATAAGAGGGGGAAAACGAACATGCAGGTCACCTGATGGGAAGCAATCACCGACGCCCATGGACACCTGTCAACACAAGGGGTATCACAGGTGCGTTGCCGGCTCTCTGAGAGACTGATAGGCTCGTTTTTTAAAGATCCCTAAGTTGTATCGCTCCGAAAACACTGTCCCAGGAAGCTGGTTCTATATTTTAGTTGATGTATAAGATTAAAAAATGCGCATTTAATTGATAAGCATCAAGAATTCTAAAAAATAATCTTTGTATAATATGGTACCATATTATAAAAGTGTCCTCTGATTTTAAATGATAACATAACGGATAACTCACGTCTGGAATCGAGTTTAGCTCGACACGTTTCGGCATGTGTCGCGCGAGCAGGGCGGTGGCATGCAGTGCACGTGTTGCAGCAGCCGCCAAGTCGCGTTGCTCGCAGAAGAAGGGCAGGATTATCCCGAAACATGCCAAGCTAAACTCGATTTCAGACGTGAGTTATCCGTTATAAGTTATCATTTAAAATGAGTGAGTCTCACGGTAGTTTCATGTTCAAAATTGTCCTCTGATTCTTCCGGAATATTTGAGCAAATTAAACACACGTAAGACACCCTTAAACCTCGCTCTAAAACCTTCTACGCGTTCTTGGATTCAAATTCGATCAGATCATCTTTAAAATTCTTTTCTCTGCCCTCTTCCAATTCGCAATTTTTAAAGGAAAATGAACAGCTCTAATTGGAGCTGAAATATTTAAAAAGTTTGTTTCTAATAACAGTAAAAATTTAGCCCATTAAGCATAAAAAGAGAAAAAGTGTAATTGGAAATTCCCTCGGGCAAAGCAAGGACGATAAGAGGAATGAAACAATAAGTAAATGTTGCTTATGAAATTTTGATCACCAGCCAAGAATCCGCTTGAAAACGGAATGGTGAAACGTTGCAGCGGTACTATAATGGACTTTTAAGATAAGTCAACTATTTTATTGAATCTTAAAACTATATGTGCCAACATAAGTGCTAAAGTAATTTAAATTTTTATATAATATTAAATCACAAAAAAACCTTATGTTTTCACAATATCCAAAACACGAAGAAGTATAAATACTATAAAATAAAAAGCCATGTTTTTGCGAGAGATCTTTGAAAAAGCATAATAAGGAATGGTATTAAAGCTAGCTTTTGTCTGTGACTTAATAATTCATATTTTTTATATTAACTTTTCCATGGTGTTAACTCAAGAGTATTTAAGTATCTAGATTTTTAGTAAATACCAACGTCTAGCTGTTCTGGTGTAAAAAAGTACCTGACGATAAACTCATAAATTTAATTTATAGAGTACTTAACTTTTGCCCGCGGCTTCGTCCGCATGGAATCCGGTTATCGCGCGCTGTTCCCTCTGGAACTGTAAATTTTTCCGGGATAAAAAGTGTCTGTCTATGTCACTCTCTGGCACATAAACTATCTCCGTTCCGCTGGCCCGTAGCGGTTGCAGCGTGAAAGAAGGACAAACGTACAAACACACTTTCATTCTATTTTTCTGTGTTTTTTCTGTGTATCCATGTTTCAGTTTGTATTTTCGTTGGATTTCACGGGATGACCGTAAAATTAACGAGTTGAAATAAAAAATACAAAAAGACTCCAAAAAACAATCTTAAACACACTTTCACATTTATAATATTAGTATGGATATATAATATTAAAAATATATCAAATATGCAGACAATTTTACCGTATGAAGTTTTATGCCACGTTAGTTGAGTAAAAATCCAAAGTAATGGTGTGTATGTCTTCAGAAAGGACCTAGTTTCAGGTAAAGGGAACACATATGGGGCCCATAAGACCGTGACGTCACTAGGCCGTAGTTCCCGTACGTGACGCAAGATACGTTTATTTATAAGGGATTGGCACAGCGTGTTGCTGTAAAGAATGTCTTCTTGAGAAACAAGGGTTGAAACTGATTCCAGATAAAATATTTAGAGCCGCTTGCTCTAAGTAGAGTAAAAATAATAATTGTTAATGATGTGTTCTTATTGTCTATGACAGATTGTCATTGAATAAACAGCGTTCCTAAGAAATGTGTTTGATCTGATTCCTGGTATTATTCCTAGTATTTCCATATCTATCAACTGGCGACGAGGAGTATTGGAACCCTACCATGTTTCGACCCGAGAAGTCAAGAGTGGGAAATATTTCGAAACCGGGTAAAACAGTTTCTAAGCCTGAATGACATTAAGGCCGAGGAAAAAAAGCGTGCTGTTTTGATCACTCATTTATCGGATGATGCGTACTTATTATTACGGAATCTAAGTCATCCGAAGGAGGTAGAAACCTCGACTTTTGATGAGTTGGTAGACTTTCTCGACAAGCACCTGACTCCAACGCGGGCGACCTTTGCGGACTTAGGTAACTTTTATAACGCAGTGCAAGCAGAGGAAGAATCTGTCGAAGATTGGGCAGCTCGATTGCGAGGCTTAGCCGTGCATTGTGCCTTCGGAGACTGCCTAGATAAGGTATATCGGACAGATTTGTACTCGGGCTCAAACTTGGATCTGTACGAGACCGACTCTGCGAGCAAGACGCCAGCAAGCTTACGTTTGCTAAAGCGCTAGAAATAGCGAAGCAAACAGTCACCGCGCGGGAGGCGAGGGCTACGGCGCCGAGAGCTTTTTCACCGCCGCTGCTATGAAGGAAGAACCGCTGCTGTGGTCCGGCGCAGATCGAGCCGGCGCGGCTCAACGAAGACAGACTTCGCCGAATCGTTGCGCAGTGTGCGGCATGAAGGGTCATGCAGCTGAGAGGTGCCGCTACAAGGATTACCGCTGCCAAAGGTGCAAAGAAAAAGGCCATCTGAAGAAAATGTGCGGTTCAAAGGAAAAAACCGGTCAGAATATCAACTTCGAAACGGATTCGAGTTCGGACGAGGCGCCTGTGGCAGTAGACTGCCGGGAATGTAAGGAGTGTCAGCTGTTTAATTTGAGGTGTGTAGACAGCGAACCTTATTTCGTAACAATCGTGGTAAATTGTAGTACAAAACTGAAAATGGAAATCGACTCTGGGTCTAGTACCAATGTTATTTCTAAGGAATTGTATTTGTCACATTTTGCTCACAAGCAATTATTTAAATGTAACATTCGTATGTGCTTTTACAATGGCCATAAAATTAAGCCTCTGGGGTATTTCATCACTAAAGTAGCGTACAATGGTATGACACATAAACTTAAGTTTTTTGTCGTCGAACATGGTGGACCCCCGCTATTAGGGCGAGATTTTATGGCAAAATTCAAATTATGTATAACTTCGATAAATAAGAAAATTGACTTGGCATCTGGTGATAACTTAGAAGTGCGAAATTTGGTTGAAAAATACAAAGGATTGTTTAGTAAGGAATTAGGTTGCTATACGCGTGCTGACGTTACTTTACAGTTGAAGGAAGGTGCGACGCCCAAGTTTTGCAAAGCGCGTCCATTACCGTTTGCGATCAAGGACAAGGTGGAGGCCGAGCTCGAGAGGTTGGTAGAGGTCGGCATACTGGAGCCCGTGAACCACTCGGATTATGCAACTCCGATTGTTCCGGTGCCCAAGTCCAATGGTAGTATCAGAGTTTGTGCGGATTACTCGGTTACATTAAATAATGATATTTACGTTGACAAATATCCTCTACCAAGGATAGAAGAGATTTTTGCTAAGCTGAGCAATGGGCAGCAATACTCCAAGTTAGACTGTAGTCAGGCGTATAATCAGTTGAGGCTTTCAGAGGAATCGCAAAAACTTACCACCATCAATACCACCAAAGGGTTATTCAAATATAAGAGGTTAGTTTTCGGCTTAGCGTGCGCCCCCGCGATTTTTCAGCGCACTATTGAAAACCTTTTAGCGGGAATAGATGGTGTAACAGTTTTCCTAGATGACGTTTGTGTGACAGGTCCGACTGAAGCCTTACATTTGGAGCGGTTGGAAAAAGTATTCCAACGATTTCAAGAATCTGGTCTCAGATTAGAACAAAGCAAATGTTCCTTTTTTCAGGATAGTGTAACTTATTTGGGTCACATTATTAGCAAGGACGGTTTGCAAAAGTCTCCAAAAAAGGTAGAGGCCATTGTCAAAGTACCCAAGCCCACTAACATAACTGATTTAAAACGCTTCTTGGGTATGGCAAATTATTATCGCAATTTTGTTCCCAACGCGTCGTCTATCCTAGCTCCACTCCACGAGCTATTGCGTGAGGGTGCGCGGTGGGAGTGGACGGAACGGCAGCAGGCGGCCTTCGATGGAATGAAACGCGAGCTCAGCAGCTCGCGCGTGCTCGCGCACTTCGACCCGGCGGCGCAGCTGGTGCTGACCGTGGACGCGGGCCCGGCCGGCCTGGGCGCCGTGCTGGCCACCGTTGACGCCGCTGGGCGAGAGCGTCCGTTGGCTTTCGGTTCCCGGTCACTGTTGCAGAGCGAACGTAATTATAGCCAATTACAAAAGGAAGCCACGGCTATTGTCTTCGGTGTTAAACGCTTCCACCAATATTTGTATGGCCGACGTGATCCTTTTATTTTAAAAACCGATCATAAACCGTTGTTGGCAATATTTGGTAAAAAGGGCGGTATTTCTGTTACGACTGCATCGCGGTTGGTTAGATATGCAGTTTTTCTTTCTGCATATAATTTTAAAATACAGTATACTTCGGGCAAAGAAAATCCAGTCGCAGATTTCTTTTCAAGGAATCCGTTGGATCAGCGTGAGTCGGAACATCACGAAGATGTTGAACATTGGGCTCCGGCTTTAAATTCGCTCCAGTTGGAAGGACTACCCGTTACATACAGAGACATACGACAAGCGACTGCGAGCGACGGTGTTCTTAGAACCGTAATCAAATATGTCAATCATGGTTGGCCGCGAAAAATAGTATGTAAAAATGTTTTACCTTATTTCCAGTGTAAAACAGACCTGGAGGTAGAAGATGGTTGTCTTCTACGAGGTCACAGGGTCGTGATTCCCACAGTGCATAGGAAGGACATACTGCAGGAGTTACATCGAACTCATCAGGGCATAGTCCGAACAAAGAGTGTTGCACGATCACGGGTGTGGTGGCCGGGCGTCGACCGCGACATCGAGCAGACGGTGGGCGCGTGCCGCGTGTGCGCTACGCTGCGCCCGGCGCCGCCGCGCGCGCCGCCGCAGCCCTGGCCGCGGCCCCCCGCGCCTTGGGTGCGTATACATCTGGACTACATGTCGGTGTCTCAGAATACATACCTTGTGGTGGTCGACGCTTTCAGCAAATGGCTGGAGTGTTTCGATATGTGTTGTGGAACAACGACGAAGCAGCTTATATTAAAGCTCAAATTTTTATTCTCTCGATTCGGCCTTCCCGAAACTATTGTATCCGACAATGATGCAAAAATCGCGTCCAATGAATTTCTCGAGTTTTGCAAAACTAATGGCATCGCGTACCTGACGTCTCCGATCTATCATCCATGCAGTAACGGGCAGGCGGAGAACAGCGTCCGTACGTGTAAAAGAATGTTGAAGGCAATCTTAAGCGCTTATTCTTGTAAATATAAAATTAATGAGAAGCTTCAAGAATATTTATTTGAGTACCGTAATACTACTCATTGCACCACGGGAGCTTCGCCAGCTAAGTTAATGATGGGGCGTGATTTGCGTGGTAGGCTAGACTTGTTAGTGCCGTCGAAGCATGAGGGGCCCCACCTTCTAACTGAAGCTAAAAGGTCATTCAACATAGGCGAGCTAGTGTGGTGTAGGTGCTATGTGGATAGAAAACCAATTTGGAAAAAGGGACTATTACAAAAAAGATTGGGAGTCGGATGTTTTTAATTAAATTAGAAGAAGATAATGTTATTTGTAAACGACATATTGACCAGCTGATGCGTTACGTATCTAACGACGACGTTTCTGATGTGCGTGGCACGGAGCGTCGTGCGCTAAGATCACAGGCATCCTCGCAGTCTGTCTTGTCGACACCTTTTCAACTGGTGGATGACGAAGGGTTAGGAGATGACTGGCAAGATGCGGTTGAGGGGGTGGAGCAGGTAGAGTCAGTAGAGCCAGTAGCACAACAGGTAGAGTCAGCAGAACAATCGACAGTTGCGCTGGTAGAGTCAGTAGAGCCAGTAGCACAACAGGTAGAGTCAGCAGAACAATCGACAGTTGCGCCTGTTGAGGTTCCCTGTGACAGAGTCCTAAGACCGAAAAGAAATGTCAATTATAAAATATGATGGTCCTACTTTTGATACCTAGCTGTTATTTATGTTTGATAATAATTCATTGTTTAATTTTGTTATATGTTTTTATTTTAGGTTCCCCAAGGAGAAGGTTAGGTGAAGGAGCTGATGTGTTCTGATTGTCTATGACAGATTGTCATTGAATAAACAGCGTTCCTAAGAAATGTGTTTGATCTGATTCCTGGTATTATTCCTAGTATTTCCATATCTATCAGTTAAACTTCAAGAGACGACAGTTTAATTATGACTCTACTTTATTCTTAGTTATACAGCAGTGTGCACCATTTGGCAGACCTATGCACAATTTACATATAGTGAGTTGAACTTCAACATGTCGGTATCATGAGTGCTAAGCATAAAATTATACCTAAAATTTGTTACCTGTAGCATTACGCTGTGGTGAAAATACTATTGAGTTAATCGTTTTTTTATCTCTGAATGTCTCGGTTGTGTAGGACGGTCGTGGAAATATAATTGTTTTTTTTTATCATAGGAATTACTTATACTTTTCTGTATTTATGTCAAAAAATAAAAGAATAGTCAAATCACAAATAGGTACCTACTACTAATCCACAAGTTTCGTCAGGTAACTTAAACTATAAACAAGAAAAGAAATATACTTTTTGTAATTATACTTTTACTTTAAGGGGTTGTTTTACTCGTTGATAATTTTCATGTGACACATAAATAAACAAACAGAGACGGCGTCACAGATATCTGCCGCAAAAAAAACAATGAATGGTGAAACAGGTGTTAAGTTAAATGTTCTCTAACACAGGCGGTTTGATGATTGTTTAACGGTTAATTAAGATATTTAATAAGTTAAGGTAAACAATTGCCCAATAGCAGATATCCTGCTGTCACCTAGAGACTATAGATAGCTAATGACATAAAATTAAAGATGGCGACTACCGGGACTGTGACACCTAGTACTTTGAAGTTTATCTTTCAATAATGTTGTAATATATACCGCAAGCGAAATTAAATTTCTCTCTTACCTACAACAAAGCGGGTGCGTCCCACGAGATATAACTACAAAATATCTAATTTCATATTAATAACGTTCACAAGATCTAATCAACGTTAGCTATAACAACAAAAAGCATATTTTTTTAACGTATAACGCTTAAATTATATAACGTTATTTTTATATAACTTCAGTTTGTATAAAATTTATATGGACTAATTTCTTTTAACATAACATACGTAAGGATTATCACTCATGATATATAATTATATGTGCAAATGTTAAATTATGTGACGGCGAGCGAGCGAAGCGAGCGAGCAAGACGAAACTGGGTAGAAGCGAGTCGGATAGGTTAGGTTCAGAAGGCTAAGGCAGGAGCGAAGCGTAGCCAAGGTATATACCTCTTCTTTGTTGGTTTTGACAAGAAACAAGAAGTAGTGAGTTATCTTTTGTTAACATAAGCTGTAACAAATAGGTTATATCGTCGCTATTGCCATATTTATATTTGGTACTCGTATATTATTTATTTGGGTTAAGGTTATACTAGGAACAGTCTGGTTACTGATATTAGGCATGTTATGAATAATAATGTAACATGCTCACACTTTACCTAGAACTAATAAGAGAAATTGGATTACGACGATTTGGATTGGATTATTATCATTACGACGTAAGATAGCGCACGGCGCGTTTAACTAGCTAATAATCCAAGTGTTTTTCTGGCTCAGTCTGTTACTAATCCCCGGCCTAGTTATACTTCGTTTTTTTAGCATTAAAAAAAAGATAAGCGATCTTGACGTGTCCTTTTATTGAAAAACACTTTTGAAAAATAAGTCATAGCAAATAATTATGAAAGAATTAGCAAGGATATGTGATCATTAACATAATTTTGGTATCATAAGCAATAGTTACTGTTTTTTTAAAAACGTTTTTCAATAAAAAAGCTCGTCATGATTGTGTAGGGTATGCATTATACTGTTAGTTTGTTACTAAGTGGGTAGGTTTCAAGAATAAACCCAGTTAGCTTCCAGCCGGCCTTTCATTGACTTCTCATTGGCGCAGTAGTAGTTTAAATAATAGTTAAAAACATTACAATTGGCTTTAGTTAGTGTGCTAAAGAGTGTTTATATTTCCGTGAAAACAATTACTATAAAAATGCCGATCGGTAAAATCGAGACCTTTGATTTAAATTCCAAGCAATGGCCGGCTTACGTGCGTCGCGTAAATCAGTTTATATTGCTGAACGAAATTAAGAATGAGTTGAAAGTGCCTACACTTATAACCGTAGTAGGTGAAGCAACATATTCTTTAATGTGTGACCTCTGCGCTCCGGCCCACCCGGAAAGTAAAACCTACGACGAACTCGTTCAGCTGGTTACGAAACATCTAGAACCTCAACGCTCAGAGATAGCCGAAAGGCACATATTCCGGCAACGCAGACAGAGGCCCGGGGAGACCTTAACGGAATATTTACAAAGCCTGAAACACCTGGCCACTACTTGTAATTTTACAGGAACAGGAAGGCTCGAGGAGGAGCTCCGTGACCAATTCGTTTCGGGAATGGCAAATGAAACTATGAGGTCGAGAATATTCGCAGAAAGGGAGATCAAGTACGGCCAGGCAGTGGAGCTAGCTCTGGCGCTGGAGGCCGCCGAGAAGCATGCGGTGCTGAGCGGGGCGGCGGCGAGCGCGGGCGGCGGCGACGGCGGCGAGGCGGGCGCGGGCCTGCATGCGCTGCGCGCGCGCCGCGGCGGGCCCGGCCCGCGGGGCCGCCCGGCACAGCGGAACGCGGCGGCAGCGGCGGCGGCGCCGGCGCGCGCCGGACAGCTGGTGGCGGCGGCGCGCCCTGCTCGAGCGACGGTACAGAGTGTTGGCGGTGCGGTAAAGGACATCGCGCGAACAAGTGCCGGTTTGCGAACTATAATTGTGATCAGTGTCGACAACGCGGACATTTAAAAGTGATGTGTCCGAACGGTGACCGACGTGAAGGTAATCGGGGTCAACACTTCTTGAGTGATAATTCAGAGGACGAGTTTTACAGCATGGATATTGCACGTGAAGGTAACAAACCCTATTTTATAAACATTCAAGTGGACGGGAAAACATTAGAGTGCGAAATCGACACCGGGAGCAGAATATCGGCGATTAACGAACATTGTTATGAACAGTTATTTAAAGATAAGGAATTACAAAGGGATAATTTAATCCTGCGTAGTTACTCTGGCTCACAAATTGAACCTTTAGGTTTTTTGAAAGTAAAAATAGGTTTGAAAAACACGGTGGTGGATAACCTGTCACTGTACGTAATTAGAGGGGGTGGCAGGCCGCTATTGGGGCGTGATTGGTTGAGCGCGCTCCAGATAAGTGAAATTAAAATAAACCACATCGTGGAGGATCAGTTCGTGAGTCAGTTGTGTAAAGAGTACCCGGAAGTATTTAGTGCTAAACTGGGGACATGTAAGAAAACTTTAAATTTAGAATTAACAGATTGCGAAGGTGTTTACGTGCGCGCGCGGCCCGTGCCGCTGGCGCTGCGCGCGCGCGTGGAGCGCGAGCTGGCGCGGCTCGAGCGCGACGGGACCATCTACCGGGTGGACCACTCTGACTTCGGAACACCGATCGTGCCCGTGATTAAAAGTAACGGAGAGTTAAGGCTGTGCGGAGATTATAAAATAACTATTAATCCGAAACTTAAACGGGATTTTTACCCTTTGCCGCGTATAGAAGAATTATTCGCGAATTTAAGTAACGGCGAGGAATTTACGAAAATCGACCTTAGGCACGCGTACGAACAGGTGATTTTAACGGAAAACTCACAGCGGTTCACTGCCATAACGACCCACATCGGGACGTTCGCATACCGGCGCACTCCGTACGGACTATCGTGTGTTCCGGAGAAGTTTCAAAAATTAATGGAAGAAACCTTGCGTGGGGTACCCGGTACGGTAGTATTTTTGGACGACATTTGCGTCACGGGTCCGGACCGCCACGCACACTTACGCAATCTGAGAGCCGTATTACAACGTCTCAAGGAAATGGGATTGACTGTTAAACTTGACAAATGTGCATTTCTACAAAAAAGCGTTAATTATTTAGGTTTCATTATTGATAAGAACGGGTTACATCCCGACCCCGCCAAACTCGAGGCGATCACCAGCTTACCTTCGCCTACCGATGTCACACAATTAAAGAGTTTTTTAGGCCTTCTCAACTACTACGGTAAATTTATTCCTAATCTCAGTACATTGTTACATCCGTTGCATGCGCTTTTAAAGAAAAATGTGACTTGGGTCTGGGATAATAAGTGCGAGCGGGCGTTTAGCGGCGCGAAGGAGGCGCTGGTGAGCGACTGCGTGCTGGCGCACTACGAGGAGGGGCGCGCGCTCGTGCTGGCAGTGGACAGCAGCGCGTACGGCGTGGGCGCCGTGCTGGCGCACCGCTACGACGACGGCAGCGAGCGGCCCGTCAGCTGTGCCTCGCGGACGCTCAATGACGCCGAAAAAAATTACAGCCAGCTCGACAAAGAGGCGCTGGCTATTTTTTTTGGAGTGACGAAACATCACCAATACCTCTTTGGGAGGCAATTCGTACTTCGTACCGACCATAAACCCCTCATGTACATTTTTGGCGAAAGGAAAGGCATACCGCAGACGGCGGCCAGCAGGCTTCAGCGTTGGGCTACGCGGCTGGCGGGCTACGATTATAAGATTCAGTTTGTGAGGTCGGCGGAGAACGGCCCGGCCGACTCGCTTTCGAGGTTGCCGCTGCCACGCGAGCGGCGTCCCACCTCGGATATGGCATACATAAATACCATTATAGAGACGATACCGATTAATTTTAAGGACATAGCTAAAAATACTAGGAATGATCCTTTGCTATGTAAAATATTAGGGTACATTATGTTCGGTTGGCCATTATCACCTAGTAGTGACGATGAAAAAATATTTTTTGCCCATAAAGATGAGTTATATACCGAGTTGGGATGTATCCTGCTAAAATATAGAATCGTGATTCCATCAAAACTAAGACCAGAAGTTTTAAAGGAGATTCACTCGGGGCACTTAGGGACAAACAAAATGAAAAATATTGCTCGCAACTATGTGTACTGGCCGGGCATCGACCAGGACGTGGAAGCGTGCGCGCGCGCGTGCGCCGCGTGCCGCTCCGTGCGCGACGCGCCCGCGCGCGCCCCGCTGCACCCCTGGGAGTTCCCCTGCACCCATGGCGGCGTGTTCATGCTGATTTTTTCGACTGTGCAAGTAAAAGGTTTTTGGTAATAGTAGACGCACACTCGAAATGGATAGAGGTTTTGTTTATGTCCGGAACTACAGCTTCATCCACGATTAAAGCGTTCCGGTCAGTTTTCGCGCGCTTTGGACTTCCGTCCCAACTGGTGACTGATAATGGTCCACCGTTCTCATCTGAAGAGTTCAATGATTACTGTTGTAAAAATAATATTAAGCATACCACTTCGGCGCCGTACAGACCGCAGGCCAACGGGGAAGCAGAGAACGCAGTGAAGACCGTAAAGAAAGCGATCAAACGGGCAGTCTTTGAAGGCGAAGACCATATGGTCGCATTGAATAGGTTCCTTTTCCAGTACAGGAACACTGAGCACGCGACGACAGGAGTCGCACCGGCAGTAGCGCTGCTGGGGCGGCGATTGCGCGGGCGCCTCGACGCGCTACGTCCGGACGCGACAGTGGCAGCGGCCGACGCGCAGCGCCGCCAAGCAGAAGCCTCTGGAGGCCGGCTTCGACCACTCAATGTGGGAGACGCCGTCCTCACGCGCGATTACTCGCAGAAGGGTAACAAATGGGCCGAAGGCCAGATTGTGGCTACGACCGGTCCCGTGTCATACAAGGTGGATATGGGGAATAGTATAGTATGGCGTAGGCATCAAGACCAAATAATACCTTTGAGGGGCGGGAACCGGCACTCTTTGTCTATGTCGCGTGCCAGTATACTACCGGAAGAAGGAAACCTAAGTTCTGACGGCGTCGAGGAGGATACGGCGGCGGAAGCGGCCACCGAATCGGCGGTGGGCGAAGTGGGCACAGCGTCGGCTGCAAAATCGGACGCAGAGTCAGAGTACGGGGATGCGGTAGAGGGGTCAGAAGAAGAGACTCAACAATCGAACGCAAATACCCCGCTCCCGGTTACCGCTTCCGCACGCACCATCCGTGCCTACCGGAGGGCTCACACTAGGATATAAATTAATTATCTGAAATGCTAAAATCGATTGTGTGTCTCAATTAGCAGAATTGTTATCCAGACATTCGTTTTAATATGTTGTATTTTGGATAAGTATATCTAGAATTGGTGGTGGGATATGTAGGGTATGCATTATACTGTTAGTTTGTTACTAAGTGGGTAGGTTTCAAGAATAAACCCAGTTAGCTTCCAGCCGGCCTTTCATTGACTTCTCAGATTGTTTACCCTTTTTCTAGTGCTAAAAAACAAAGTTGCCTTCAATTTTTATATTTGCAGTGACTGTAAGTTAAAGAAATGAATGAATAAATAAAAAATAAAGATAATAAAATTTAAACTCAAAGTTCAAGTGCCGCGTGACGGGTCCCCGCTTTCGAACTTTGAAGCGCTTCATTTTAGTTGGATTGACAGGAGACAAAATACGTTTCCAACATTTGTTGAGAAGCTAACTGACAGATTAAACAGACTACTATTTTTTTACCCAGGAAAAAAAAACAATTCTATGAAAACTAATTCTGTTTAAAAAACTGTGACGGTACGGAATCACAGTGACGTATCGTATGCGCACCGTTTTTATCGCATGCTCTCCACGTCGCTGCTCAAATACGCAGACGGTGCGGAATCGCAGTGACTTGCAGTAAACGTCACGACTTTTGGTAGAGCGCATGCGGTAAAGTCCTGACGTTTACGGCACGTCACTGCGATTCCGCACCCTTTGCATATTTTAAGCAGCGGTGTGGAGGGCATGCAATAAAAACGATGCGCATACGATGCGTCACTGCGATTCCGTACGGTCACCGTTTTTTAAGCAGCGGTGTGGCCGCTTCTTTACTTAACAGTAAAGAGAGAGGACATAGCCATTAGATCGGTTCTGGAACGTCAATGAATAGTGTGTGTTATACACAACTCTACTTACAGTTCTTTAGCAATAAAACCTTTAAATACTAAGATCATATTTTTATTGTAGTTTTCCCAATAAAGCAAAAACGCGACAAATATTTGCGTTTTAAAGTTTCAAACCCAAGTTCGGAAATCCTTCGCATGTCGGCCGTAGGTCGCGGTTGTAGAAAGTTTTTGGGTCGAGATCGTTGGATTCCAAACTTCCAAAGCTTGCAATTACGGGTTGAATTTCCAAGGACTATAGACCTTTGATTTGCTTATGCGTGAATTTAAATCTGATTTGAAATAGTCATTCGATTAACGGATTAAAGGTAATGTAGTGTTGGCCGTTCGCTGGTATGGAACTGGTTATTGAATTTAGTTTGTTAAAGATTTTTTTGTAATCCAAAGTCTAGACTCCGACTACAAAGTCAAGAAAATGTGTAAGTATTTTTTTTTATCAAAGTGACTAGAAAAGTTATAAAAATAATTAAAAAGTGAAAAGTAACTAAAATCTGCAGCATTACTAAAAAAAAAACTAAATTTATTTCTGTACAGTTTTAAGTAAAAAAATATTTTCTCCTGGTGCTTTAGCTTTCAAGTCCCTATTATGCTTGTGACGGGCATAAATATAATTTTAGATTGAGACTAGGTACCTATTAGTTTTTTTGTCAACTCTTAGTTTATCTTGCCAATCCTTCAAAGGTTAACTGGAAGTAATTCTTTTATGAGATTAGTTCGCCTTTTTACACCTGTTTCTCATTGAAATCTGTTACTTTTATGTATTTTATCTAATATTTTTTCCATACAAGCCTTCGTAGGTACGTTTTACGTTTCGTACTTCGGGTACCTTTGTTTGTTTGTTGTCTTGAAGCATTTTGCAGGTTATTTTATGTAGGTGATATGACAATTCAATTACAGTCAAGAAAAACCCTTTTATAAAATTAAGTTCTTAACAAAAACTTATTTTAAGTAAAATACGAATTTCAAACGTTAAAAAGATTGCATCGGCCGGGAATCGAACCCGGGCCGCCCGCGTGGCAGGCGAGCATTCTACCACTGAACCACCGATGCTTATGACAAGCAAGTGAATTTAGCAATCCACTTGTACTTCACAAAGGTTATCTCAGCGCAAGCGCGAGTTTATAATTATTTCAACATCTTTACATGACCGATCGTTGATCGCAGTCACTGTCATTTTAAAATATAAATGCTCTTAGTAAAAACCTGAGGCCCCTTAGGTATATACCTAGGAATATACGAAATATTTCGTCATCAGGTATTTTTATAATTCAGCATATTGATTGTTTGAATTAATTCAATTGAACATGATTGCGTTGCTGCATTCAGCAGAAAGAATAACGTCATTTTTAGGTAGAGTATTTTAATGACATTCTTCAGCAATTTGCCTAATTTTTACTTCGGTGGTAATTATAAACACATACATTGCGATAACAAGTCAACGACAGCTGTTTACTCGTACTGTTCACCTACTTCTTCCATTGTTTATTCAATTTTTGTATAATGTTAATTATTATTAATTTTTGTATTGTGTTATATGTGTGTTTCTGTATAATGTTAAGCTACTTTGTATTTTGAACAATGATATTTTTTTAAGACAAATTAAATAAGTAGCGATGTAAAATATTTACTCCCTTATTTGGCATGGAGATAGCGTGATATTCTGAAAATTATATATCCCGGGCTTTATCCCGGAAAATTTAGTTCCCACGGGCGCACGATAGACAAGTTACTTGCAGACAAAGTCGCAGGCAAGTGCTAGTAGGGATGGGACTTATGTGACAGCACGAATAACCTAACCAACAAAAAGTTGGAAAACCCCTGACATTGTCACTTCAAAGTTCAATATCTCAAAAACGGCCGAACCGATTTTGTTAAAACATGACTGAGAACCATCGCTAGAAAACCTGCTTTCAAATAAAACAACCGCATTCAAATCGTTTTTCCTGTTTGAGAGCTACGGTGCCGCAGACAGACACACATAGCGGTCAAACTATATAACACCCTCTTTTTGCGTCTGGGGTTAAAATATGTAAGAGATCCGGTGGAATTCGAGTAGAGTAACGGCACCACGCCTCTACTAAGTGCAATAACATACAGTCCTACCTATCATTTACAATAGTAAATTTTATTAACCTACTATTAATAATCCTGTCTGCTTCTAGTAATAATGTCTGTTTTCAGCGCAAACGGAAAAGAACCTTACCGCTTAAATTACAAAGTCAAATTGTAGTTACACTAAAAAAAGAAAAGATTTTCTAAAAGCGTAACCAAACGCAGATGTCTGGGTAGTGGGTTTTCTCTGGACCTGAAAATGCAGTTGCACTATGCAAATACAGCTCAGGTGAGATTAGTGATGGGGTCATTGAAATATAGGGAAACATTTATAAATTAAGGATTTATGCAACCTTTATAAGCCTTATAACGGGTGTCTGATTCAGCCTCGTATATGATTTTTTTACAAAGTTAAATAGACTTTTTATGATACGCATCCTAAATTGCACAATATAAAATTTCAAATACGAGGTTTTGCCCGAGATAGTGTTGGAAATTGTCACGCTACCCAGAATAACAATAGTATTAGTATTGGTAGGTCTAGGTTTAAAACCAATGGGGGCTTGCTAAGACGATTTTTCGATTCAGTGATCTGTTTACGAAATATTCAACTGTAAAGTGCAAACTTTCATTAAAATCGAGCGCCCCTTCCCCTCTAAAATCTACTGTTGGGTGGAAAAATTAAAAAAAAAAACATAATGGTAGTAAGTATATCAAATTTATAAGGAACGGCGATAACGGCTAAGATTGCTTAAGAATTATTAGTAGTTTAAGAGTAAATAGCAGCCTAAGGTACAAAATATACCTAAACTTGGAAGATTCCGTACACAATACGAAATCCTTAGAAAAATTGCTTTTGGAAAACGAAGATGCGCCGCTAGAAACTTGTCAGAAAATCACTAGGTACTATGAAATTTAAATGGTTGTCTAAAAGAGATCGCTTTTAAGTTCACTTTGCGTTTTGTCTTTGTATGTTTACTGTACAATAAGTTAATATAGGTACAAAGATAAAATGCATGGTGGTACTCAATTGAGTTTTCATGATACGAATGGAACTACTATTTATAATTTAAACTTTTTTATATTTTTGATTTTTGACTTGCCCGTCACTAGTGAGCAATGTTATAATCTCTTTAATTGCCTAATTATGCAGTCGGAAAAGATCAAACAGATGTTAGAGCATATTTTTGGAATTTACGGTTTTTGAATTCATTCCTAATTTACATTCTCTACGAACATTTTTAACATTTACAAAATATACCGCAAATGCAGATAAGAACGTAAAACTTGATGCGTCATGGATCTGTGACATGATCTTAAATAGGGTTGATTTTGTCTTCTCTTCACAATGTATTAACACGGATCTATTTATATTTTGTAGGTGGTAGGATCTTGTGCAAGGTCCGCCCGGATCGCTACCACCATCTTGCTCGCTAATCCTGCCGTTTAGCAGCAGTGCTTGCACTGTTGTGTTTCGGCGTGGAGAGTAAGACAGCCGGTGAAATTACTGACACTTGAGGTATCCCATCTTAGGCCTCTAGGTTGGCAACGCATCTGCAATACCCCTGGTGTTACAGATGTTTATGGGAGACCCACTTGCTCGTTTGCCCTCCAGTCGAATAAAAAAAAATATTCAAATGCAAGTCAAGTCATATCAAGAGATCGGCCACAAGTTTTCTTTTAGATTTATGCACTTAGTATATTACTATTTTATCAAGATTTTATCCGCCAGTCATTCATGCTAAGGTGGTAATTTTTAGGTACGTTTTTTTCAAAATTAGGTAATTCTGGATTCTCTTTACTCTGAATCACGAGTTCTGATTTAGACGAAGAAGTAAAGTGTCCGAAATTTATTGGCAGTTTTGTGACTTTTTTTCATATAGTTTACATGGGTCGTTACGAAATGGACGCATACAATTTTTATGGAAAATTGGGGATGTTGTTCGTCAAACTCAATAGTGCTCGTTATTTTGAGTAACAAGAACCCAGAATTCACCTAACTCTGAAAAAATTTTTTTGCGTCATTTAAGTAAAATAAAAATGCCCAAGCATACTATTTTGTTTATATATTGGATATAAATTGTGCTAAACAGAAATGTCCCCTGAGGTACACCTCTGAGGTAAGTCAAGTCATTATTGCTGCACCTTCGGGTCTTACCAACGGTGCTTAAACTTTAATTTTTATGATGAAAGTCGTCAAATGCCGGCTTATTCTCGAGTAATTTACTCATAAAAGTTTACCGCTCAGTGTAAGAATACTTAAACAACGCAAGTGCCCGTCAAGATGACGAGTACACCCCCAGATTAGGTTCAGCGGTGAGTTACTTATAGCTGATAAATTTTCTTAGGTAAATAAATGAATAGGAACGAGGAACTTTATCAGTATGGTGAACAATAAAGACGGGTTTTACTTACTTTAACGCAAAAGGGGGTTTTACTTATTTTACAATTTAGAGGTAAGTAGCGACTTTTTTTTTAGAATAGGTACTGTCTTTTACCTTAAGAGGGCAGTATTTCTTAGGGAGTTCCAGAATTCGAGTTCATTAGTCATAAGTGTGTGCTTTATTTTTTTGCGCATCTAATTTATTTTGTAAGATAGATGAAAATAATCAGATGAGATACTATATTCCTCTTCACGCTGCAAGTTTCTTCAAAGATAAAAAACGCTAAAATGTAGTTAAATTTAACGGATTTTAAATATATTTTTAAAATCCGTTAAATTTACGGTTACGGATTGTTGAAAACAACGCCTTGATTTCCTAGATATTTTTTTACAGGAAAGTCAATCTAAAAATTAACAATATGATGAAATTATTTGAATTATCAAAGTAACATTCTTAACGGAGCTATCATTTTAATTTAGTACTCACTTGTCGCATTTTGTAGCTAATTTTAAGTGTACCAAATTCTGATCTCAAGTCCGAAATAACGCAGGCAGTTCTGTGAAATCGATGGCCATCCAACCCCCAAACGTTGGGGTAGCATTCATTTCGTTAACACTGTCGTTAATTTGATAGGAAAATGGCGCCTGATAGATACCAGCGATGATTTTGTTTACGGTCTCATCTATTGTCTAATAATGACTACGGATGACTTGTTGTTCTGAAATGTTGGTCGCAATTTTATTCTTGTTTGTTGGTTGCTGAAGACAATGTTATATTGAAGATCAGTTTTTCATATTTCTACTTAGTCATTAGAGATTCTGAAACTTTTAACGAATGTCTTGTTTTATTTGTTTTTATCAGTAGAACGTTTTTTCAGCCAAATGATATGATATTTTGCAGTTTTTTTATTTTAAATCTTGCATTTTGTTCAGTAAATGTTTTACTAACAAAAACAACTAATATAAGAAAAATATAAGTGGTACATAATTTCTTACGCCTTTCTGACATAATTTAGAACGTAGGAGTAGTCGTGACTTGCGATAGTGGTGATAGATAGCGCCACACGATACTAGGTAGGACATAATAATAATACCTAGTGGCTTATAATATGTGTGTATGTGAGCAATCAGTATTTTCAGGTTAGTTAGTTGATTGAAGGCAAACTGGTGCATTTGGCAGCCCTCAAAAGATGCGCGGCAATAATCGTTTCGTTTCGATTTAATAATCTTGGATTGGGGTACCAACATCTAATTATTATTTTTCTTAATATATACCTACCTTCTTTGATATAATTATTCTGCACGTGTGCTTGTCACCTGACTCCTTCTGAGAGGCTGGGCCGATTCGGATGGAATTTTTATGTGTATATTTCAATAGGTTCCTGAATGCTTTGAAAACATAATTGGATCTGGGTGGCTCTTCTGTCGGTATGTTTCATATTTAGGGGCTGTTTCACCATCCTTGATTAGTGTTAACTGGCGGTTAGTGTGATGCCGTCTCTATTTGTTTTGTTTGAATAGACGGAGACGGCATCACATTTAACCGTCGGTTAACGCTAATCAATGGATGGTGAAACAGCCCCTTAATGTAGTGTTGCTTTTCCGGGCAGGACAACGTCTGCCGGGTCCGCTAGTATAACTAGAAAATAGCTCAAAAGATTAGTTTTTTCTTGACCATAATTATCCTTCTTGCGATATTTGGGTGCCACAAATTACGATAATTCTCTCCGTTGTCAATTAATGGTAAATTTTGTATGTTATTTTCTACGAAAATTTCATTTTATATCTCAAAATATTTTATAACAACCTACCCTTTATCGACGCATGCGACGCGGTCTACTGCATTTGAAATTTTAGATATTGCCTTCTTCCTTGTTCACGATACTAATTAACGTTTGTGATTAATTAATTTTGGTCTGTCTTGTGAAACGAGAATTCTCCATCAAATTTTCATTTTCAAAATAGCCGACAAATTTGTGAATAGGAAAATAGCGGCATTTTACCAAACTGTACTTAAACATTACGGAGCTCTTTAGCTTTTTCTTGTAGGAGATTTTTCTTAACCAGCCATTCTTATTCATCTATGCACCAGTCAAATTACCCTGTCATTTTTCACCCTAATATTGTAATTAGACTGAGTGCACAGATCATGAAATCAATGAGAATCACCGCATTTCTTTCAGATTTGAGAATTCAGTCAAATTGCCACGTCGCTTTTGCAGAAATAAGTAGAAGCGACACTTTTTTAAACTATTTTTTATACGATAACCATTAATGCTGAAGCATAGCACTATTTCGTTTATGTATTGGATATAAACTGTGCTAGTCAGAAATGTCCCCTGAGGTAACCTCGTTGAATTCCCTCAGACGACAGGTTGACACCTTTGTTCGGAGGAGCTAAACCTATTGTAAAAACGGGGGTTACAATGGAGGTTGAACGTGTCGGGGCTGACGCCGATGAAATATGGTCGCCAGGGACACAGAACTCGCTTACTGGGAGTATAAATGGAACGTTGAAATGTTTACTGATGCGGCTGTGGCTATTATTTATTTAAGATTATTCTTCTAAGAACTTTATAGATTCTTAAATTCTTTTTAAATGTTCTTTTTCAACAGTCTAGTAAGCCACCGCCCACGCAAATCTCTCGATTTGCAGTTGTATAAAAAAATGCTGGTGCCCGCGGCTTTGCCCACGATGTAGTTTTTTTTTTAATTTTCTAAATCTTCTGTTATAAGAACCTTCTCCTGACAATAGTAAACACAACAAAAAAAGAATTAGCGAAATCGGTCCAGCCAGTCACGCGTGATGCCGTGACCAAGGGAAATAGGGATTCATTTTTATATATAAAAAATAACTGAGTTTTGTTTTGTTAAATTAAAAAATAATTAAAACATTTGTTCACTGTTAAAATGGCAAAATGTAAATCTTAAAATTGAAAAAGGTTTTAACGTTGTGTTGCATGATTTATGTAAATTCACTAGCGAGTTTTTTTTCTCATTAGACAAGAAATATAATAAAACACAATTGCTTACTAACTCTTTATTTAACACCACAGGTACTCAGGCAAAACAAAAAACAGGTACCTACATGAAGAAACAAGGCAAACATTAGGCCTCATTATCGTTTCGCAGACTGCAGAAAATCAAACCTTTAAACTAAATTAATTGAATTATTCAGAAAGACATAATTTTAATGCAAAATTCTCGACAATAATCATGAAAGCCCTCTAGCAATTAAATCGATTACAACTTACAACGCAGCGTAATCGATGTTATACATACGGCTCACTCTCATTATGCAAATCACCACAATTAGCGCCCAAATTGCGTGTTTCTCATGTTAATGTGAGTGGTCCTGAACATGAAATTGAATGAAGACTTTATGATGTAGCGACAATCGATTGTTTTTTTTTTGGAGGCAAGGCAATGAATCGTCAACACAACTTGTTATTATTATCAAACCGGTCCACGAACCGGAAGACGAAGACTTTTACAAAGACTGTGAACTCAAATACATAGGTACTTAGGTATATTTAATTATTATGTTAATTATCCAGGCCATCTCTATACAACAGCTCTGCTGAGCCATCCGTTGAAATTAATGAAAACTAAAGAAAGGTGTATACAGATATAGAAAAATAGTTCACAAAAATAAAGTAATACAAAATACAGGTACATAAAGTATTAATAATAAGTAACAAAATCACAACACAAACCACTAAACAGAGTTATTCTGGATATGGGCGAAAAAGAACATCTAGAAAATAAAAAGACTAATAAAATTAACTATTCATTGAACAATGGATGATAGCTTTCGTTGTTCGCCGCTCAGCTAGTTTCGTATAGCTAGATGAGTTTAACTTGAATAAAAAGAGCGACCAGGCTCACCTGCAATGCCAATTCAAAGTCTATTCTTATGTATAAAGCTACGGTAAGAACATTGCAGAGTTTACTGCAGCAGGTTGCCAATAACAATACCGCTTTTATGCGGCCATCTTGAAGTCAGATGAACATTGAACTGTTCCATCGTTTCGAATACGCATTTAAATATGAAAACGTTTTCATTCAAGCTGTTTTGCTGACGATACGCCTTTACGTTGTCATCAAAGTAAAATTCATTGTCATAATCAAATTTCAAATAAATTTGATCACAGCAATTAGCAAGGTTGAAAAAAAATATCATAACAATGTTTTGATGATGGAAATCGAAAAATCGCAAAACGTAAGGTAAACGCCCGAGTGCCCGACACGCTAATGCCCAATAGACGACACCCTGCTGTCATCTTTATCGAAATTGACATCAGATTAAAGATGCCAAGTATTGGGACAGAGACGAGCGTTCGTATGTTTACCTTATAACCAAGCCCAAGTCATGTAAGACTAGACAAACATCAGGTGAGATAGGGGTCAATTACGGTCAGTTTCATGTAAAAAATAAATAAAAAAAACTAACTAACCCTGCTATCAGTAGCTATTATGAGAGTTGAACTAATAAAACACTATGATAAAAGAATATATAACAAAAAAATTAACCGACTACAAAAAAACATGAAAATAATTTTCTACCAGTCTGAAGTAGGTGCCTCAGCACGACCCAGCAGGAGTGGACCTATAGTCGTCTACCTCACTTACGCACTATATACTTAATTGGGCTTTAATCACTCCTGCTGGCTCGTGCTGAGGCAACGACTTCAAACTGGTAGAAAATTATTATCATGGTCTTTTGAAGTCGGTTCAATTTTTTGTTATAATTTTTTTTTTCACGATTTTTGTTTAATGACAACTGCTTGTTACCTTTTACGAAAGATTGCTTTTTCCGATGCAGAGACGTTCGTTATTGAGGAGTCCTGGTGCTTCACCACCCAATCTATTTCACAATATGTATTACGAGGAGCATAAATTGCTTACCAACTGTGTTAAAGTATCGAAATTTAACCCGTGAAATACTTGTTATTGAGTAGTAACTGCGATGGTCAACTATGGTCTTCATTATCAGTTCCACTTCACCAAATGATGATTTTCAAGAGCAAATGTACAAGTTACTACTAAATATATCCAATTTATTATAGGTGTCCCTACAATATTTGAAGAGTTCCCTCCATTTCCTTAAGATCCAATCATCAGATCCTGATTTGGTGCTTATGGGACCTGATTGAAGGCAAACATTTTCAAATCAGGTCATATGACGGAGTTCTGAGGTAACAAACATAAAAAAATACAACCGAATTGATAACCTCCTCGTTTTTGAAGTCGGTTAAAAAGAAGAAGTGAGAGATTAAAAAAAATATATATTATGTTTATGGACCATGTATACATAGACGTAGACATAGACCTTCTGTATTAAGGAAAAGTAAATGAGCACCACCATCTACGGTCACTCGCAACCCAAGAGGGTAAACATTTAAGTTTTCAGTCTAGAGGGCTAAGACAGAATATATCATGTGCTAGTAAATTTATAGGCTGTCTCACTCTCCACGTCTGAGTACAGCCAAACAAGCACTACTGCTAGCCAGTACGATAATGTAAAGATCCAGACTTGTATAAGGTTCTATCACCCGAGAAATACTCGCTAACGGCATCCTAGTGGTTGACTAGGGACCAACATTCTTCACAACACACGAATTAATATTAAAAGCACTCACCCTAATTTAACTTCTGAAACTATTTAACTTTCTCCCGAAATGTTGCAGTTAAACAAAATTCCGTCTCTAATAACGTCAAGTTAATTTATGTCCTAATTTTAGTTCGACCGAGTTTCGGCTAGACGCTTGATAGTTCGCAACTTAAATTCCAGTTGGTGGGTTGTTTAGTTCCCGCATTCGAGATTATCTAGAAACAGACAAACCAACAGTTTAGAAAGCTACATGTGAAACAATATTCACTAAATAAATTGTAAATGCACATTGCAATACGTGCACACTACAAAATTTCAAATTGGATTGAAATCTGGATGGTCTGGTGGCAATTGTTAAATGACCCAGCAATATTCTCTCGTTATGCGGTCTAACTATGCAACGGATCACAACCCGGCAATAGTTGAAACATGACATATAACGGGGAGTCACTGAATTTCAATTCAATTTTATTTTTTGATAGAAAAAGTTCTTCTTAAAATAATTTTCATTCACTAAGTAGGTAGGTATATCTTTCGGTTTGAAAACGTGCCACAGTTATTGATCACACATTACAATTAGTCGAAGTGGTCGCCATGATCGAGCAATCACACAACAGGAGCCGCTACTGTCCTGAGATAGATGATAAGATCATCAGCACTGTAATTATGAACGGAACTACATGATTGTTTAATTTTAATGAAATTCAGCTAGTATCAAAAGTTTTATCTGTTTTTCATTAACATTACCGTATTTATAATCCTATAATATCATTATGCACATTTTACTAACACTTTAGAATCAATCGCACAATTCTAGGTCAAATATAACAGACATAAGATGTCTTTATCAGCAATTTTGTACCAAACTCTACCATAAAGGTACAGTATTTATGTTGAGCTGATAATATCTTAAGTAAATATAATTATAAAATTTGTTATTTCGATTTAGTTATCCTAGTAGATCTTACTACATAATATTTATATACCTTTGTCCTTGGTGATTAGGTATTTTATTATATAAATGTTAGCTCGTTAGCAGATACAGGAATTATTATTCAGGCACATGTGTTACAGAATTTAGTGAAATATTGCATTTTGTTATGGTACGAAATCATTCAATAAATTTTATTATTATTATTAGACCGAAATCGGTCGGATCATAAGCTTAAGATACTTGTAAAGTGCCAGTTTTATTTATCTTTCCCTTTTTTAAAGAGTCCTATTTATTATCATATTTATATCGAAGCAAAAAGAGAAAGAAAGTAGAAGCAGAGTTAGTTTGTTTGTACGCCCAAATGGTTTGTAGTCGGTATCATAAACAATTCTTCTAAACTTTAACAATCATGGCTGCTAAGTATTATAGGTAAATATGCTAAAGGATTCCACATTGTCTGACGGATGATGATGTTTGTTAAGATTAAACGAATTGAATATTTTATTGCATAGAGTGTAATGCAATTTGTTGCAACTAGCGCTACAGTCTGATCCAATTTGTCCGTCTCCTTACGTAAATCTAGTTTCTACGAAATTACGCCCGTAATGTTCACAATGCAAGTGACTTTTGAAAATGTACGTGTTCTTAGCATACTCGTATTTGCTAAACGCAGTGTTTTATGTATTTTAACTTGAAAACATGTTTTTTAATGCAAAATATATTAAAGTTATTTATGTTCAACTAGCGTTTACCCGCGGCTTCGCATGCGTAAATCAGCAGTTGAATTGAAATTCCGGTATTCAATTAAATTCTCGTGGTTTTCATTGATGTTATATTATAACAACTATGCCAAATTTCATGACTCTAAACCCAGCGGTTGTTATTTCGAGATTTTATCCCTATCCCGTGGGAATATCGGAATAAAAAGTAGCCTATGTGTTATTTCAGATGTCCAGCTATATACGTACCAAATTTCGAGACTCTAAGCCCAGCGTTATTATTTCAAGATTTTATTTCTATTCCGTTGGAATATTGGAATAAAAATACCCTATGTGTTATAAAATACGTCCAGCTACCTACATACCAAATTCATGAGACTAAAAGTCATGAGACTTTAAGCCCAGCGGTTGTTATTTAGAGATTTTACCCCTATCCCGTGGGAATATCGGGATAAAAAGTATCCTATGTTTTAATCCAGGTTATAAACTAACTTTTTGCCAAATTTCATCCAAATCCGTTCAGCCGTTTTAGCGTGAAGAAGTAACAAACATACTCACTTACTCACAAACTCACTCACTCACTTACTCACTCACTCACTCACTCACAAACTTTCACATTTATAATATTAGTAGGAAGTAGGATTATATAGTAGGATTAATGCGAGGATACCAGAGTAAAAGTAGTCTATGTATACGCGAAGGACTGACCTGACATTGTAGCACATTGGGAATTATGGAAGCTCTGCCTCTTTCTCGAATACAAACGCACGCACAATTTTTAAGAGTAAGATTTAGTGTGAACATTTTAACGAAAGAAATAAATAACAGAACTTACTCAATCCCTTACGTTCTCCGAAGATATACTTAGCCCTTAACAAACCAGCCTATCAAAACATGACAACCCGAAACTGAACGTGCTCCCATAACATTAACAATTGAACCAAAACTTTAATTACTGATCGAGTTAACGGAAGGTCTCCCATGATTCAGATGTCAATTAGGGTTGTGGAACCGTTAAGCTAGGTACGAAGACTATACTTACTGGTAGTTTTTAGTCTCTACTATTTATTTTTGTTTGGAGACTTTGGTTACACACTCATTCTGGCGTCATTTCAGTCCCATCATCTTGGTTTTCTGTTATTCACATCTTATTAAAGGAAAGAAAGAAAAAAAACATTTATTCGTGACAATTATACACTAAAAAAACAGAAAAAAAGTAAAAATACGTATCACGGTCACGAAATGGTCCCAAATCAGCATAATACCGCTGTGCGCTAGTCTTCCTTTGGGACCATCAGGACTACATACGTTTTACAAAAATAAACAATACAACAAACAGTGAAACAGTGAATTGACGAATAATAATAATTTAACTCTCTGTTGCCTTTGAAATCCAGTTCAAGAATTGATGAATATTATCCATCCATCGGTCTGACACGGTAATTCTGTCATCTTTCTAACCAGAATGATGAACTAAACAGATACCAGAACGAACGTGTAACCGATGCCATGCGGACCGTAGTCGAAAATACGTGCGAAATATCCGAGTGAACTTTTGTTAATATCCGCAATTAGGTACAACAAAACTAAAGGATGCTACTGAGTTTAGGTTTTTTTTTGGACGAGAAGACCACCATAATGGAAAAAGGGATGTCTTAGATTTAGAAAACATACCCTTGGCCAAGACAATAATATTTCGTTTATAGCCGGACGCCATATTGTATTGGATGAAGACAAATATTGTCTTGGGTTAACACTATTATCTTACTTAAAGAAAATAATAACTTGGATTTAAACAATATTCCAGAGACTATGAGAATATTCTTGGTCAAAGAATTCCTTTTTTCCGTGCAGGACCGCAATAACGAATTGACTAACATTAACACATGTAAATAAACACTGACTTCTACGTATAAAATTATAACTCTTCTTTTTGGCTCTGCTGTTTTTAGTAAAATAATCAATCACGTTCACGTTTCAGATCAGGTATTCCTTTCCCGACATTATTATTTGCTGTCGCTATAACCCTTCACTTCTTACAGACAGAGTGGATAGAAGCATTCTGTTTTATAATAATGCGAGTATTTATAAATCACGTCCGTGTTTCCAGCTTGAGCGTTGCGAATGGAGCAAGTTAAGTTGCACTCATATAATATTCCTGTCTGCCGTGGAGCGTGCTTGGCAACGTTTCCGTGGGTACGTGGATATTTCCCACAAAACTAAAAGAAAGGATTGATATGCCATTTAACCAGCGATATGCAATATTTTTCAAAGGTGGACAAAGATGTTTGCTTCTAATTTTTAATTAATATATAAGCCGTGGTGGCCTAGTGGTTTGACCTATCGCCTCTCAAGCAGAGGGTCGTGGGTTCAAACCCCGGCTCGCACCTCTGAATTTTTCAAAATTCATGTGCGGAAAACATCGTGAGGAAACCTGCACAAACCAGCGAAGCAATTCAATGGTGCGTGTGAAATTCCCAATCCGCACTGGGCCCGCGTGGGAACTATGGCCTAAGCCCTCTTGTTATGAGAGGAGGCCTGTGCCCAGCAGTGGGACGTATATAGGCTGGGATGGGATATGTAGGCGCCGGGACTTGACCACGGACGCCCCCAGGGGTCCGCGGACCAGAGGTTAAGAACCACTGCTCTACATCGTTAATTAATGGTGGCTAATAATTTAATTGCAGCCTGGGTTCATGAGGGTTTTGACACTGTCGAATCGATATAGTTGTGACGAACCGTAGCTGCCTGTTGCCGTCCGCAGTAGGTACGAGTACATGGACGTATGGTGTTGTGTGACAGTGTGTCTGTGTCACGAGTTTAGATCTTCCATATCGCATACCGTGTTTTGTTTGTCTACGACGACTGAACTGATACGACCACTCTGTCTGTCTAACTGTGATTAATGAAAAATAATTTGTTGGGATAATTTGCTGTAATTCAATATTTTAGACTATCGTGGTCATTAATAATTTTATAAAATAAAATAAAATAATTGCCCACTACTACTGAGCTGCTATCGAGCTGCTCTAAAATAAAGGCACCATCAGCCAAATATGTGGTCTACCACCCTAAAGTTGATAATCGTTTGCATGTCATAAAACAATAATGCCAATAGACGTGTCTGTCAACTTGAAAGTTCGACTTTAGCGACATATTCATTTGATAGGAACTTGTTTAAAAATTATTAGACCACTTATTTGGCTGATGGTACGCGGAACAAAACCCGAATTTAATTCATAAAATTTGCTGTAATTTGTGTTTTTTTTTAAGTTATACGAAGGGTGCGAGTCGGGCTCACATTTGGCTATACTTAATGCGCAGGATCAAAGTGGATCTTGAGTTTCGACACCATGCAGAGACCGTATTGTCTAAAGTTTCTGGCGCTCGCGATCGCCATCGACAGATTTCGCGTACGGCCTAAGTTTTCCCCTGTCCCCAATAGTCCCCATTCTGTACGATCAGATGCCAGTCGGGCACATGTAGTGCGCATAAGTCTTAATCGATCGAGCGATACCTGGGTTTTTCAACTTTTTTTTTTTTTTTTTTTTTTTTTTTTTTTTCGTCAAATGCCTTTTATGGCCGTACAATCCTCTCCCGTCCTCTCAGTGCCAGTGGCCGAGCCAGTGAAGTTAAACCGATTAACTCATTCAATAACATTACTTCTACTTAAGGGATTGACAAGACAAGAGGCTTTTTCACATTTATTATTCAAACACACAGATGCTCAGGGCTGAATTTTGCAAACAAAACACGACGGAAACTGTCCGACGTTTTTCACACATGTTTACGTTTCATTTAAAGCGATAAATGGCGACTGTGCACGGTGGGGGTTAATTTATTGACTTTTGGCTTAACGCGTGTGTTAGCGATTGAGCCCTGGAACACAAGCATCTATTATCCCTTGCGGGGATAAACGAACGAGCGTTTAAAAATCCCGCTACTTAAATTTATTAAGCGATTCCATGATGTTGCGATATGGATGGAAATTTTTCCCTTAATTTTTTTTTTGAAAACGGAACACTAATTTTAAACTCGACCTCATATTTTGCTCGTCCTACAATTGTGGACAGCGTCCGGTCAATACCGTCCGCGCCCATGCCAATCGAAACTTCGAAGCAAGCGATTGCAGCTGAAGGCTTTCTACACGTAACCTCGCTGACTGGAACTGTTTATCGTTCGATTGGTGAAATAAGACTGGAATGTACGTGTGCGGTATTTTTGAATAAAATTCAACTAAGTTCACGATTATAAGGCAAGTCATGAACGGTGCTGTTAGTTTCGACCCTGTTGGATAATCTTTTTCATAGGTGAGTGCGTTCATGACTTTTAGGATCCTAAGGGTAAAAACGGGACGCTATTACTAAGACTCCACTGTCCGTCTGTCTGTCTATCAGCAGGCTGTATCTCATGAACAGTGATAGCACAACATTTTCACAGATGATGTATTTGTGTTTCTCTATAACAGCAAATCGTCACTACTTTGAAAAAAATTAGTATGTCAACAAAATTGAACCTTGACATAATGTTCATAAAGTTCACTCAGAATATTATCTATTTTGAAGGTACTAGTTAATAAAAACAGAATAAAATAAATATTGAAGGGGGGCTTCCATACAACATTTTTTGCTAATGTCTAATGTTGTTTATATAATGGTACGGAAACCTTCGTGCGCGAATCAGACTCGCACTTGGCCGGTTTTTTTCAAATATGTCCTACAAAAGCTTAAGTAATAGATATGATTAAGTATCAATATACTTAATGGAGTTTAAGATAAAAAATAATTTAAAAAAATGTTGCTATCATCATGAAGATAGTTTCAGAAAAAAGTTACTGTAACATTGAAAATTGTATACCTAAAAGATACAGCATAAAGTGGTTGGTATCCCATCTCAGCCCTCTAGGTTGGCAACGCATCTGCAAAACCCCTGGTGTTGTAGATGTTTATGGGCGGTGGTGATCTCTTACCATCTGGAGACCCACTTGCTCGTTTGCCATCCAGTCGAATAAAAAATAATAATAATATGGCTCTGTCCATTGGAGGACAATTTTGCCAGTGTCTATTACTCGTAGGTTTACTGTACGGTAAAAAAATTCTAGAAAACGAAATATGAGAGGTAATGGTGGATGAACGATGACAGCGCGAATCAGTCAGTGAGTGAAATGAAAGCACAAAAGTGACATCAAGCATAAAGTGGGATAGAGCTACTTTTAGCTTTATGTGTGGTCATGACGCTACATCGCGAATGTTTATACACACCCACGTTGGAAGACGTCGCGCAGTCTCACGTCACGTCACCGTGTCACTTCCTGTGACGTCTGTTTATGTCATCTCTCGTGCGGTTTCATAAATAACAGCGAAATAACCTGTTCGCATTTCCACTCACATAATGCTGATAACTTATTTTTCCCAGTTGAATAATTTCCTGATTTATATTGACAAACGATTTTTTTTCTAAAACTAAAACTATTCATATTTCAGGAGTGTTCTTTAGAACCCTATAGGTTAGAATGGGTTAGTTTTATAACGATCTTGAGGTAGATACTTACAATTTAGGAAGTTTTTCGTAAAAAAAAACATTTTTAATACAAGCTTTTCTGCTGACTGTATAACTTTTGTCGATTTTACTTGCATTGTATTACATTTGCATACCAAATTTCAAGTCGATGCTATTAACCGATGAAGAGTTCTGTCCTGTGGAGACGATCCTGGTCAGACTATTAGGATGTCACTACCAGATTATTGTATTGTCACGCAAGTTACATTAGTATTCCGAATTTCAAGTCAATCTGACTATTGGAAGTTGGTCAAATTTAACTTCCAAGATTTGACTACAGACAGACAAATAAACAGGTAGACAACGGGACAGGTGAAACTAAAAAAGTTTGTAAAAAAATCGTTCTACGGGGCTCCTAAACTGGCCATATTTTCACTGCAGTTTGTGGCCGGCAACTATTGGTGTCCCTCTTTTACTCACATGTTAGACAGGGTCACTGTTAACATGTCTCGCTAAACGGAACAAATAGTTCACTATAACACACGCCTCATATTCCGTAAATGACCTATTTAAAAAAGTTTCGAATTTCGCTAGTTCAGCCACAACTTCGCCGACTATTTTCTCTTTGATCAGTCCTGGTTCACAAACTTGTGGTATGGCCACACCACAATTTTGCTCTAAGCTACACAGGCGACAGTGTAGGTATTGTAGTTTGATACCACTGTCCCCTTCACTCTGCAATGCTTTGGCCCAGTCAAAGGTATAGTCTTTCTGTCTTTTTTATTTCAAGTCATTGATGACACCAATAGTTGCCGGCCACATATTGCAGTGTAAATATGGCCCGTCTAGGAGCCCCTTATGAAACAGTTGTGAAATCAATCAGTTGGAAAAATATTATCGGTGTAAAATTAGAGAACCATTCTATTTACATAGCAATCCATAAAGGTAATTAATATCGTGATTTTACTCGCTAATCCGGCCTACAGCATTTGTAGATCAGCCCTAATATCCTGCTGATCATTTAATCCCCAATGTCAGAGGAATTGATGGTGGATCGGAACTCAGCTAGCGTTACAAACATGATACTGCTAAGGCCTGAAAAGTCGCTTTGGTTAAGGTTAACTTTGCTTAAAAAGGACTAAGTTTTTATACGGTTTGAGTAAAAAAAATATTTTTAAATAAAAAATGTATGAAATGAAAAATGTACCAACAGCTTCATTAAGCAGATATTCACGTTTTGCGTTTCAAAATAACAAAAAGGTGCAGTGGCCAAGTTAAGCCTGCACAGCGTGGGTAGCTGTAAAATAGGTGGTAAGTACGGTCAGCATCAAAAGTAGCGGATCACTTTGTTACTCTCTCGCATTGACATCATCATCATCAACATCATCTTGCATGGCGTTTAGTACGTGGCTGTAAAACGACAAAGTACGAAAGTGTATAGCTACTTTTGATGCTGACTGTACGTTTTACACCAGAAGTTCCCATTTTTTTTCTCGTAGGTAAACCACTTTCAAAGTTTTACTGTTTTCGATAGACCCCTTGCTGCTAGATTTCTACTATGTTCCCAAAACTCATAAAAGCCCCATTTTTTTATGCCAACGTAGACCTTCGTCTAGTCTTCCGCGAGAATCCACCTGGACCACTTTGGAAACCTATATTTAACACTCTTGCATGTTCCTCTTATATTACTGTTACACCCGGGATTTAATAATTACTTTTATATGGCTAAAATTACCAAGACGTTTCGGCCACAGTGTAGCGACAATGACCACATTAGGTGGTCATTCATAGATTTACTCATAATTAATAGACTCATCTCTACAGTATAGTAATTATTAGAAAAAGTGTTTGTTAAAAATTTCATTTTTATTACAAGCTTTTTTTGCTGACTGTACTCTTTGTTGACTATACTACCATTGTCACCCAAAGTACATTTGCATACCAAATTTCAAGTCGATGCCAATAACCGTTGAAGAGTTCCGTCCTGCGGAGACGATCCTGGCTGGACTACCTGGATGTCACTACCAGATTAGTGTATTGTCGCGCAATTTACATAAGTATGCGAAAATTCAAGACAATCCGCCTACTACAAGTGGGTCAAATTTAACTTGCAAGATTTGACCCGCACATACATAGACACATATAAGATGCATTGCAAGTCAAATAAAAGCTTTTAAAAAAATATTATGAAATTATACGTACAAACTATACCCTTTTATCCTGTTTCTGGACAACTTTAAATTGTATTGCGGAATGGCAAGATACAGGTAGAGTTCATCGATTTTCACCTCTACAAAGTAACTTCTAATTAAATCAAAGGAGGAATACGGGCAACAATAGATGGTTCTAAGTAAGGTGGTAATAGATGTAAGTGGTTGGTACTTAAGTACTGAAACTTCAAATCTTACCAAAGCAAAGTTAAAACCATAATGGCCATTAATTAAATTTAATAAGAAAATCGTATACAATATCGAAAGCTAGTAAATAAAGTAATAAAATTGAACTTAAAAGTGAACAGATACTCAAATAACTAAATGGGAACTTAAACAATCTCCAATAGTATTACATTAACCTCTCGTAAATAACTTAAATTGGTAACGGGAAGACTCGGACGTTAAATCACTTTATTAAAGCAGTAAAATACATAAAATTACAGCAAAGGATGTTTATGAGTTAAGTACTGTGCTATTTAGTTGAACCGAAAATCGCTATAAAGTTGTAAAATGTGTTTTATTGCGAGAAATTTGAATTTTAGAGGTCTTTTATTACGGTAGTACTACAGAATTAAGTAATTTTATACAGTGCCCTACTTGTTACATTGCGCAACAGTTACAATCTAAAAAGTAACCGTATTAGATCTTTTTTTAGAATTCCGTACCACAGTCGACAAGAACGGAAACTTTATAAGATCACTTTGTGTCTCGTCCGTCCGTCCGTTTATAAGTACTCTTTTTAACAGGGACGCGTGGAAGTTTTATACTTAGGCTGAAATTAATATCAAATTCCCAGGTCAGTTACCGTTTGGAACAGGAAAAATAGTCAACGTAATCAAAAGATACAGTCATTAAAAAACGTTTCCACACAAGTTGCCGGGGGGGGGGGGGGGAATCAACACCTTCTAATTGTCCTAGAAACTAATAATTTTGGTGTGAAAAATAGATAGAGAGCAAGCAAGCGTGCGTGCGGGTTATCTGGAAAAGTATAATCACCACCGTCAATGAATACCCATAAGATAAATTGAAAAACGGATGCGTTGCCGGTCCTTTGAGGAAAGAGTTGGCGCGTTTTCTTGACAGACACACGGAGAACGAGGTTTCCTATTTTCCTTTTAATTCACGGAATCATAACATAAAAATCAGAAATAAGTGAACAAAATTCTGAGTAGGTAGGATCTTACTAAAACGTTATTCATTTATTTGAGCTCTTGAATTTGAACAATTTCAATTCATTCATTTCATATATACGCGGAATTTTGAGTTCAATTTGGATAACTACCTGAATATGAAATCCCTAACATACTCGTAATTGTACGATAATAGGGAATTAAGCTTTTTGTCATAGTCCTTTGAAGTAATTGTACATAATTGCTTAATTGGTAATTATACTGCACATGTCGTGGGAAGACCCGCAGGTGATATACATAAATAGGTGACATGAATCTATGGAATATTAACTCACTCTTGTGTTACGGTCGCTGATTTGCTTCCATTGGAAAACTTCCTATCCTGTGGATACTGTGCAGTATCCTTCCTAATTTTGACATCATAAAATCTTCATTATTATTATTATAAAGCCTCTTTAATAAATTTCACTTTATAGGAGCTGTCATAGGTGGAAATTTCTGTTTAAAAATTGTAGTGAACTTCTTGTTTTTTCTCATAACGCGCTCAAATAAAAAAAAGTTTTTGTTGTCATTTTCAAATAACTTTCATGCCTTAAATACTCGTATATAGGAAATTTGAGACACTTTCCTTTTCAAAGGTACTTAAAGCTCATCGAGTCTGAGTAAAAAAAGTTACTTAATAAAGTAAAGGTTTTTTTTTACTCGACTGGATGGCAAACGAGCAAGTGGGTCTCCTGATGGTAAGAGATTACCACCACACATAAAAATAACTACAACGTACGTCTTTAGTCAGTAATAAACATAACATTTATTTATTTACATGTCATTTTGTTCTTTATTCTCTAGACTGAACCATTTAGTTCATTTCCAATACGATTTTATACTTATTAGGTAATATAATATCACTAAATTACAGCTCACTACTTAGATAAACTTCAATTTTATTCTAAAAAAGAAATTCTCATATTCTCAATTTCGATATTGTCCTAGACGTAGCGAGAAAGTAATGACATTCTCGAATATACGTAACGTGAATTTTGATTTGAAATTTTCGTGAAATATGTCACGTTGATTTATTTACTAGATGGACGTTTGCTGAGATGTTTCAATTATCTCCGGAAGATTGGACGTAATTTAATTTTTTTGATTTCTCTCAAAATACTCTCAGGTATTTTTAAAATTTAAATGAAGATACTTTTTCACAGCGCGTCAGAAAATATTTGGAATTACTTAGCAGAAACATTTAATTAACAAAAATTTAAAATAAGACAAGACATTTTTAAAAGTTACTGGTGTAAAAAATATTTTAAGATGAGAATCCAATGTTTTTTTTACTTACCTAATAAAAAAATTGGGAAGCTTTTTATTCCGCGAGATTTTCGAAATATCATCTTGATGCACCTTTATATTCCTCAAAGAATATCTGCCAAATTTTAAATTTGTAGCTCTACTTAGTGGTTTTCTGGCAATCAATCGATCCCACCTGTTACTATTTAAATAGGTAGAAGATTATTACCGGTGACTGAATTTGTATATAACGGCGAAGGCTTTTAATACCACACACACCACACATCACACTTTTTGTGCTGTTTTCGAGTGAAACTTTTTAATGCTCGTTAGCTCCGAAACTTGAATCGCCGATGCATGTTGCGAAAACGACCGCCAAGTTTAAATGGGATTTGGCAGGGTTCTACCGGATGCACCTACAAAGATAGGCACATGGTGGGTACAGCTCCATACTAGTCAGCCGGCGGCATGGCACTAGATAAAGATGGTAATATGAGCTGAGGCCATAATGTCATACGCACTTGGATTCAAATTGGACTAAGGTTTTCTGTCAAACTGTTTTCTATGAAGGTAGAAAGAGATCGTGAAAGCGGACGGGGCGAATGGTTAGATTACTGATATAAGTTTTAAATTCAGGATTGGAATGTGAAAGTGTAGAGAGTGTAGAAGCATTGACGTTGGGAAACAAATACAAGGTGCTATAAAATAAATTAAACCCACCCCGAGTTCAAGCCCCGGGACGCACCTCTGAGTTTTTCTAAAATTCATGTGCGATTACATCTGACCACGAGCTTTCCGGTGAAGAAAAACATCGTGAGGAAACCTGCAAAACCCGCGTGGAACTACGGCCCAAGCCCTACCATTCTGAGAGGAGGCTTGTGCCCAGCAGTGAGACGTTATAGGCTGAGATGATGATGATGATAAAATAAATCCAAAATATTTCAGAAACCCAATTGAAAATTCTAAAAATCATTTTTATGAGTGTGCAGTCAAACTTAATCAATCAATTGTGCATATAGCCATGCATCATCTCATACATTTTAGACCGAAGAAAAAATATCTAGACTCGACTCTATGAGAACACTTTATCAAACATCATTATTTTCTCCTAAACTTCACTATGGGCTTATTGCAAATCTAGTTTTCACACAATTTACCAGTCTACTCTTAATTGCTGTTTAATACCTACTGCCTCACTTCGTTGTAGCTCTTGCTGGTTTAATATTAAAATTGGTTTTCGGTTACCGTGTTGAAGTTGAACAAAAACTGATTGTTCCTTTTGAATAACAGAACGTCTTGGAACACTTTTCAGGAATGCGTTTTTAATGGCGCTAAGGTAAAGAAAGGTAAGGGTAAGGTAAGCGTTGTACTCCTGGCTAGAAATTATGAGGTAGATCTAAGACAAAGCGTTGAATTATTTGTCAATTTTTCTTTCAAAATTGTGAGTAAGGCAAAATAAGTGGATAAAATTGTATTAAGAATGATATTTTTAATCATAAATATATTATAGCGGATCGGGAGTCAGAGGACTCGATTAGTGCATTTGCAAAATTTTTTCTCAATAGATTTGAGATCCAAAGTAGCGTCCAAGAATATTTTCGCAAATAATTGCAAAAATACAAAAACTCTAACAACAAATTATTTGTTCTAGTAGAGACAATATCCTACAATATATAAAGTTCAGCCGTCTAGCGGTTCATGAGAAACAGCCATTTGACGGACAGACGGACAAACGGGTAGACATGGGGTAGACAGTGTATGGTTCCGTTTGTTACCCTTTAGGTACGGAACCCTAAAATGGCTTTAGTTCCACACTATTTTTTATTAAACGGGTTTTACTAACGTTTTTAATTTACAGTGCATAGATATTTAAAGCAAGCGTTGACCTAGAATGCAAATTCTCTTTATTAAAAAATATATATAAAAGTTACGACTAAGGTGATTTATCAAACTACATTGCACCTTAATATTATAATATCCAAGCTAGCGTTTTATTAAATTCCAGGAGATTGATGCTAGGTATATTAAACAGAAGAAAAACATTGAGAAACAAATCAAATTTTAGCAGCTGTTTCGCATGCACAGATAAAGACCACCAAGTGCCAAGCATAAACAGTAAAACACAAAATAAAATTAACTCTTTATCAAATAAATAATGAACTAATTAAAATGTCAATTTGTTCACAAAATATGAAGAATGTCATAGAAATATAACAAAAATAATGGGATAGGTACAATACACATTATACATATGATGATTTTTGACTGCATACTTAGAAACTTGTACTTAAGTGTCAAGTTATTTATATTTTTTTGTTTCACTAGCTTATATATACTGGATTCATTTTATAATATCTAGTATAAATGTGTATGGCAGTGACGGAAAGCTGGAGTAAATGGCCACCATTTGTAACAAACTGAAGGCCACCTGCTCCATGTAAACAATCAAATGTTTACAGCTAAGGAAATATCACTAAACAACATGTTTCTTTAAAATAATGGAAACATATAGAGCTGGATTTTCCCGAGGTGTGTCGACGCTTGTTTTTTTTGCATTTCGACCTATATTCGTCCCACTGCAAGGCACAAGCCTCCTTTCAGAATCAATACAATACAATAGCTCATTATTGAGCACCATCAAGTAGTTATATAGGATTCAAGTGACGAGTTGTCATTCATTGGGGCGCTCTAACGGGGAGGCCTTGTGTGGACGTCTTCTGACTAATAATGATGATAAGAGAGCACATGTACGTAGAAGTATGTAAGACATATATATTATATTTTTTCTAACATGATTCAAATGACAGATGCCAAACTGATGGAACTAGAGTCCCTCCTCCTGTTACGCAAACTATCGATACTTTTGCATGTACTAAAAGTGGCAATAGAATTATTTGTTGGTTAAACGTTTCGCTATCAAACTGAATTTTAAAATATAATTTATTCAACACTTGGAGTGTCACTTTCCGACTTTGACGAACAATCTTGCAAATTAATAATAAGTGTAGCGCGAACCTTATTTTAATTTCAGAACGCAACCTATGCCTTCTCGCTCGCTCGGATCTCTCGCTCTCTCGGCTAGCAACTCCGATCGGTCGCACGCGCGCGCCTCGCGAACCGTGATTTTGTGTACAATTTATTCTTGTGAACCCAAATATTTAACTAAGAAGACGTTTAATTATATATATGAAAAGATAAGAAGACGTTTCCTTTTGTCCTCCATCGACAATGGCGCCCAACTAGAAGCCAAGAAAATTTCACACGAAATCGACACGACGCCATCTTCCTCGAGCGAGTTCTCGGAATATTCGGTGATGGATACCTATCCGCCTAATTCAACCGCTATGAAAACCAGGAAGCAATGCCGCGAAGCCGGTCAACATCAGCGCGAGGGCGAAGATGCCGAGGATTTTCATTCCGGAGAAGACGACGGGGCTTCGCGCGCCGACGGCGCGCCCACTTCCCCAAACTCGCGCACTTTTACAAGAAACGAGACCGCAAAGGAATCTAATACGATTGCAATTACCGAAGAGCAACTATCGAGTTTACTGTCGAGCGTAATGCGCAACGCGATGCAACACGCTGCCGCCATCAACCCAGTTCCCGCGCCCACATTCAGCCGCGAAGCGACGCCTCCGGCGCCCTCGCCATCCATCGCTGTTGCTACGGGAACATGGCTAAATGTACAGCGCGTTTCGACGGCCGCGGCAGCGCCAATGCAGACAGGATCGAATCCTTCAATCGACGCAGTTGAAATGTTCGTCGAATGCATGAACATCAGTGAAGAGCATGCCCTGAGGGGGCTCACGATGCTGTTCACCGGACGACGCCGCTATGTGGTGGCGCGGCGTAAAAAGCAACGTGAAGACGTGGGCGGAGGCTACGACCCGCATGCGAGCGATGTACGGAGCCCGCGCCCAGCATACAAACTACTCCGGGACATCTTCGCTTCAGAACAAAACGACGAGCGCGCGGAAACCTTCATATCCCGCATACGCGCCACATTCGCAAAGTTCCCTTACGAAATAGACATTAGATTGCAATTAGATATAGTGTATGGATTGTTGAATCGTAAAGTGCGTAAAAGTGTGCCGCGCGAATCTGTAAACGACGTCGAATCGTTATTAATGAAAGCGAGAGATGCCGAGGAAGCGAGGATCGAGGTAGGATCTGCTAGTGTTAAAATTCCTAGTAACAGTGATAACAGCCAAATTAAAATTCCCGCGCAACCGCCGCGCGGCGCATCTGTCAAACCGCACGACCGCGACGTTGCCGCTGTTATCGCTGCCAGTCCTTCGCCGATCAACGCCCCTCCTAGCGCGAGCGAGCTTAAATTTAAAAACTTCTCGTCCGCGTTGTAGTTATTGTAAAAGTTTCGGTCATACTGTAACCGAGTGTCGGAAAATTCAGGCTAAAGAAACGAGTAAAACGTTAATGGTGACAGTAGCGATACTAGGTCCCGCTATTAAATGTTACGGTTGTAATCGACCAGGGGTAGTGAGATGAGGTGTGATACTTGCAATACTAATAGGCCTACTACGTCGTCAACAGCTGATTTCAGTCATTGAACACTTTAGAAAGCATCGACAGCTCACGCCCGCTAGTGGACGGCACTATCGCGGGGCGCAAGGGCGTCGCTATTTTGAACACTGGTTGCTTCGCAGAGCGTGGCCAGTCCGGCTCTTCACAAGCTTCTGGTGAATTCTGGTGTCGAGTTCACGCCGACGCGGAGGACAGTAGGTTTGGCTGATGGATCTAACAAGGTACGTGATAATCTTACTGCTCAAGTGTCAGTCACTATTGGAGATCGCGAGGCTTTAGTAGATTTTCTTGTTTTTCCTGACAGTCAGTGTAGAACCTTACTGGGCCGTGACTTCATTTTAAATGCAGGAATAATTGTAAACATCCCTCAGTGCTGTTTTTTCCTTTCAAATGCCCCAAACCAGATGTTTACATTTGTTGAATCCTTCCAGTTGACACCTTATTACTCTGATCTAATGCAAACTGATACCAACTCGTGTTGAGAGGTGATGAAGGTCACACTTTGTCATCTGTTGAAAGATCAGAACTTAATCGATTAATTTGTAACAGTGAGGAGCGATTTGCAACAGAGGGTCCGGCCACTGACTTTGCTACTCATCACATCAAAGTCAGCGAGGACCAGCAGCCTATTGCCTGCCAACCTTCAGGATTCCCAGAACAGGAGAGCCGCCCTGAAAGATGAACTGGATAAGCTACTCACTGCCGGTGTGATTGAAGAGTGCGAGTCACCCAGGGCTGCGAATGTTGTCATGGTACCGAAGAAGGATGGAGGTATGCGTCTTTGTATTGATTATAGAAAAACTGAATGAGGTGACCGAACCTGACAGGTACCCATTACCAAGAATCGAAAGACATACTACATGCAGCTAAAACTAGCAACTACATGACCACCCTCGACCTGCGGTCCGGCTACTTTCAAGTCAATGTAGACCCTGCCGACCGTGACAAAACATGTTTCATCACACCGATGGGCA